>NC_138502.1:924472-1059472 GCF_964252035.2 Podarcis erhardii | reverse complement strand
CTGTAAGTTGACAGCTCTGCGTCTGTGCCAGAGCCCCTGGGTCAGAAGGCAGTGGGGGGCCAGCCTCTCTCGCGTACCCGAGCTGTACAGTCAGCTCCCAGGGGTCTTGCTGAGGCTCGCCGTGCCACCCTCAGACGCTAGGAAGGATCCGCATGGGCGTTGCTGCATTGGCCTGCTCCTCAGAAGGGCCAGCTAGTAATAGTAATTTATTATTTGTACCCCGCCCATCTGGCTGGGTTTCCCCAGCCACTCTGGGCAGCTTCCGACAAAGATTAAAAATACATTAAAATGTCACACATTAAAAACTTCCCTGAACAGGGCTGCCTTCAGATGTCTTCTAAAAGTCAGATAGTTGTTTATTTCCTTGACATCTGAAGGGAGGGTGTTCCCACAGGGCGGGCGCCACCACCGAGAAGGCCCTGCCTGGTTCCCTGTAGCTTAGCTTCTCGCTGGGAGGGAACCGCCAGAAGGCCCTTGGCACTGGACCTCAGTGTCCTACCTACACAGACTAGATTGGACAAAGTTTCGCCTGCACACCCCACATGCAAAGCACATTCCCACCTCCCCTGGGAACAGCACATGTTTGTACAGGTGGGGCCTGCACACAGCCCAAAACATTGCACCATGTTGAGGGAGGCTGCCGTAGACAGCTCCAGAAACGATTTGTCTGATCCCGTCGCTTGTGGGCGACACGAAACCGGACTTTTCCTCAATCTTCAGGCACGAAATAGATGCCCTGAATCCATTCTCCCTTTGCCCTGTGTAAAATGAGGAGGAATACACCTGGAGAATATTAATGTTACAAGGGGAAGGTTGGTGTTTCCACGCGTGGCCTAACTGGCGACTGCGCTGACTGCAGTGTGACGACAGCATTACGTTTTTATGCATATGGGAAGATACAAACCTCTTGAGGGCATTGAGTCATCCCAGTCTCTGAGAGGTGCAAGACTCCAGGGGATTTTGGTACTTAGCCAGGGTTCAGTTTCCAGGGAACAAGGGACAGACACCGGAGACATTGGTGTCTTTAGGATAAACCAGGGGTAGGCAACCTAAGGCCCGGGGGCCGGATCCGGCCCAATCGTCTTCTCAGTCCGGCCTGCGGACGGTCAGTGCATCAGCGTGTTTTAACATGAGTAGAATGTGTCCTTTAATTTAAAATGCATCTCTGGGTTATTTGTGAGGCCTGCCTGGTGTTTTTACATGAGTAGAATGTGTGCTTTTATTTAAAATGCACCTCTGGGTTATTCATGGGGCAAAGGAATTCGTTCATAATTTTTTTTCAAAATAAAATCCAGCCCACCACATGGTCTGAGGGACGGTGGACCAGCCCACAGCTGAAAAAGGTTGCTGACCCCTGGGATAAATGATTTATTTGCATACATATATAACAACCTGAGGGCCGTGGGTGGCACTGTGGGTTAAACCACAGAGCCTAGGACTTTCCGATCAGAAGGTCGGCGGTTCGAATCCCCGTCCCTGCTCCTTCCAACCTAGCAGTTCGAAAGCACGTCAAAGTGCAAGTAGATAAATAGGTACCACTGCGGCAGGAAGGTGAACGGCGTTTCCATGGGCTGCTCTGTTTCCCCAGAAGCACCTGCTTATGATACGATATGATACGATACGATAAGCTTTATTGTCATTGTCCCATACAGAACAACGAAATTGAAAAAATCTACATCAGACATTCAAAAACCAACACGCCTGCTATCCCAGCTATCTCAACCTGGTTAGCCCCCTAAAAACTCTGTTACCCCATAATTAAATACAATATACTCCCATAGAGACTCCTTAAAAGGTAAAGGTAAAGGGACCCCTGACCATTAGGTCCAGTCGTGGCCGACTCTGGGGTTGCGGCGCTCATCTCGCTTTACTGGCTGAGGGAGCCGGCGTACAGCTTCCGGGTCATGTGGCCAGCATGACTAAGTCACTTCTGGCGAACCAGAGCAGTGCACGGAAATGCCGTTTACCTTCCCGCCGGAGCGGTACCTATTTATCTACTTGCACTTCGTGCTTTCGAACTGCTAGGTTGGCAGGAGCAGGGACCGAGCAACGGGAGCTCACCCCATCGCGGGGATTTGAACCGCCAACCTTCAGATTGGCAAGTCCTAGGATCCGTGGTTTAACCCACAGCGCCACCCGCGTCCCAGAGACTACCTTACACTGTGTTTAAAACCAAAAGCGCATTTGGATAGAAACTGTTTCTCAGGCGGCTAGTCCTGGTCTTTATAACCCTGGACCTTCTTCCAGAAGGCAGAAACTGAAAGAGATCGTTTCCGGGGTGCGCACTGTCCTGCGCTATCTCTGCCGCTTTCTTATGGCACCCGGAAGCATAGATTTGATCCAAGGTGGGAAGAGGGCACTCAATTATTCTCTCCGCTTCCAACGTACCCCACACAGCCCTGGCTTTTGTCCTTCCAGCTACCAGCCCCCCACTCTGGCACAGAGCCCCTCTCTGATGGCAAGAGCTGTTCGAAAGGGGGAACGGCCATGGACGCTTTAGCCGAGATTCCCGCCTTGCGGCGGGTTGGACTGGATGACCCCTGGGGTGCCCTTGCCAGCTCTACGGTTCTCTGCTTCTGTGTGCAAACAGAGCGAGTACAGACAAGTCTAGACATTTCCTGGAAACCAATAAATTCCAAACGGTTTCTTTCAACCCCACCCCAATAACAAATATATTTTGCAGAATTCCACTCTGCTGCGTCCAATAAGTTCGGGCAAACTGGTCTAACCTGACAGCTGATGACGGGTGACGGGCGACAGCTGATGACGGGCGAAGGCGATCCTGACCCCAGAGTTGGGGTTGGGGCCCTTCAGGAGAATGCAGCCAGCAGTGGCGGTGAGCCGAGAGAGGCAGGAGCCTAAGGAGAGCTTGGCTGCAGGATCAGGCCAAATTGGGCCCACCCAGGGGAAGAAATGGAGGCAGTGAGAGATTTTACCTTCTTGGGCTCCATGATCACTGCAGATGGTGACAGCAGCCACGAAATTAAAAGACGCCTGCTTCTTGGGAGGAAAGCAAAGACAAACCTAGACAGCGTCCTAAAAAGCAGAGACATCACCTTGCCAACAAAGATCCGTATAGCTCAAGCCATGGTTTTCCCAGTAGTGATGTATGGAAGTGAGAGCTGGACCATAAAGAAGACTGATTGCAGAAGAATTGATGCTTTTGAATTCTGGTGCTGGAGGAGACTCTTGAGAGTCCCATGGACTGCAAGAAGATCCAACCTCTCCATTCTGAAGGAAATCAGCCCTGAGTGCTCACTGGAAGGGCAGATCCTGAAGCTGAGGCTCCAAGACTTTGGCCACCTCATGAGAAGACAAGACTCCCTGGAAAAGACCCTGATGCTGGGAAAGATGGAGGGCACAAGGAGAAGGGGACGACAGAGGACGAGATGGTGGGACAGTGTTCTCGAAGGGACCAGCATGAGTTTGCCCAAACTGCGGGAGGCAGTGGAAGACAGGAGGGCCTGGCGTGCTCTGGTCCAGGGGGTCACGAAGAGGCGGACACGACTAAACGACTAAACAACAACAACAGTCCAGCATCGCTGCCCCAATGGGAAGCCCTCACGCACCGTGGCAACTGGCCACCTGTAACGCCTGTCCACAAATCTGTCCAGTTCTCTTTGAAAGCCAACTTAGCTTAGCAGCCACCATTGTCTCCTGTGGAAGTGAGTTCCGTAGGTTAACGCTGCATCGAGTTTAGTTGAGATTGTTGCGTGCCAGCGGGTGGAAGTCACATTTGTGACACGGGAGAAGGAATTTCGGCAGGTGTGGCGTTCGGGAGAACGGTTCCACTCCACACCTTCAACGTGAAAGAAGGAGAGGCGTGCCTCTTTTTGACCGCAAAACGTCTCCCGGAGTCTGTGGGGCTGTTCTTAGGACACCCTTTGCCAACCTGGTGCCCTCCAGCTGGGAGTTGCAAGTCCAAAACAGCTGGAGGGCATGAGGTTGCCGAAAGCTGTTTTCTTGGGGACTTCCAGAAGTCAAGAACTGAGGTTCGTTGGCCACTTGTCAGGGACTGTTTATCTGTGATCCCCGCATTTCAGAGAGGTGGTGTTGGACTAGTTGACCCTTGGGGGACATCAGCCCTAAAGTTTCGTGGTTCAATGGATCTCACTTCTCCTTTATCTGGTTCTGCTTTTGATTCATAATAATAACAACAGTAATTTTATTATTAATTCCCTGTCCATCTGGCTGGGTTTCCCCAGCCACTCTGGGCGGCTCCCAACAGAACACTGAAAACAGAATAAAACTTTGAACATTAAAAACTTCCCTAAGCAGGGCTGCCTTCATAATAATAAAAATAAAAATTTACTATTTTTACCACACCCATCTGGCTGGGCTTCCCCAGTCACTCTGGGCGGTTCCCAACAGACTATTAAAAACATGATAAAACATCCAGCATTAAAAACTTCCCTAAACACTGCCTTCAGATGTCTTCTGAAAGTCAGATAGTTGTTTATTTCCTTGACATCCGATGGGAGGGTGTTCCACAGGGCAGGCGCCACCACCGAGAAGGCCCTCGGATCTGGACCTCGGATCTGGAGACCTCGGATCTGGAGACGCTCCTTCAGGTATACCGGGCCTTTGAGGCCATTTAGGGCTTTCAGGGTCTGCACTAACACTTTGAATTGTGCTCGGAAACGTCCTGGGAGCCAATGTAGGTCTTTCAGGACCAGTGTTACGTGGTCCCGGCGGCCGCTCCCAGTCTGCAGTTTCATCATCCGGCTCAGTGGATCACGAAGAAGTCTTGCTGAGGCAAGCCAAACAGCCTCTTTGACACTTTAACAACATGCCATTCTTAAAATATCGCTTCACACATCGCTTTCTCAATCCGGCCTGCGGACAGTCCAGGAATCAGCGTCTTTTTACATGAGTAGAATGTGTCCTTTTATTTAAAATGCATCTCTGGGTTATTTCTTTCACATTTTTTTCTTTTTTAACTAAATAACTCCGTATGTGATTTACAAAAATCCATTAACAGTTATGTACAGAAATCCGACACCTTCTTAAATGATATTTACAAGGCCAAAATAAGAATGACAACACACACTACTCAATATCCCAAGCGGTCCAAAATTCTCGCAATAAGTCCGAGAGAATAACTCTCTGTGTATATTTGCCGATGGAAATCCGACGAAAGAGAGAGCCGGATTTCAATCTCTGTTTCGTAAATCTTCTTCTGGTCGGTGTGAAACGGAACTGTGCAATGGCAATTCAATGCTTAACCAAATAGACCAGCTCCAACCTTGAGAAGGAGCTTTGCTCTTTTAGAAAATACACTTCTCTGTATTCCTTGGGAAGTGATGTATGGCTTAATGGACTGCCCACAAGTTATGAGAGAGGAAAGAAAGCATTTATTCCCTTTCTCCAAGCTGTGCATAATTTTACAAGCTCCTCTTCCTATCGTTGTAAACAAAATCTGCCCTTTTTCCCATATGGGGTACCCAAGAGCCCATATAGAGTCCTTGCGTAGGTTCCCTGTTGGTAGGAGAAAATAGCAGAGGCCAAGCAGAGAATATTGAGAAGCAAAGCAGCTGGTAAGCCTGATCTTTATTGATCTGTTGCAACAGGGTGTTCCCCTCACACACAGGAGGACGGAGGAGGACCCCGAACAAAGGTGTGCCTGCCCCTATATACACATTTTAAATTCCCTGCCCTGGAGCTCAAGACCACCCCTCCAGACATCATACGTACATCACAAAAGGGGTGTAGCTCAAGACCAACCCCCAGACACATCATACCTACATCACAGAAAAGGCGGTCTACAACAGAAATCTGAGCGTGTTGTTTAGCTCCTGTCTGTCAGGTTACCTGTTAATGGTCACTTGATTGGATATCCTGGGGAGCCTGGCCAGTCTTTTGAAATGATAAATACTTAGTTCCTGAGCCAGGTCACAGGCTCACACCCTATTCATATCTTAAATGTGCCCTTAAGACAGGAAAAGACAATGGGGAGGTTTTCCACTTTGAACTTGCAGAGAAATAATTGAGGTCAATTTGTTCAGGACTCTTTTTCTGTGGGGTTTTCAGACATGTGGTTTATATATTTATGTACGTGTTTGCATTTATTACATATCTAAGACCTTAATATTCTTATCACACTCTAAACAACTGTTTCCCAATCTTGGGTCTCCAGCTGTTTTCGGACTACAACTCCCATCACCCCACTGGAAACACGCAGTTTAGGCATAATTTTTTCCTGCAATAGCCAAAGTCTGAAGAAGTGTGCATGCACACGAAAGCTCATACCAAGAACTAACTTAGTTGGTCTTTAAGGTGCTACTGGAAGGAATTTTTTTATTTTGTTCTGACATACATCACAGAAAAGGTGGTCTACAGCAGAAATCTGAGTGCATTGTTTATTTCCCGCCTGGCAGGTTACCTCTTAATGCTCACTTGATTGGATACCCTGGGGAGCCTGGCCAGTCTTTTGTAATGACAGATACTTAGTTCCTGAGCCAGGTCACAGGCTCACCCTATTCATACACAAACATACCCTTAAGACAGGATTTATTAACAAAAAAAACAATGGGGAGGCTTTTCCATTTTCCTTCGACCTTGCAGAGAAATGTTTGAGGTCAATTTGGGAGGGACAAAATGGTTTCAGGACTTTCTGTGGGGTTTCAGACATGTGGTTTATATATTGATGTATGTGCTTGGTTGGTGCATTTATGAATATTTATTATATATATAGGTTTTGGTGTCCTCGGGTGTCTTCCCGTGTAAAAGTTGGGGTGTCTAGGCGACGTTTCGACGAGGTCTCACTCGTCATCTTCAGGCTGGTGCTTTCGGCTTCTTGTTACTGGAACAGAGCAGGATCTCAGTGTTTGAGTTCCTATAAATACTGTAGAGGGGGTGTGGTGTATAGCCTCCAATGTTCTGGGCAGAGAGGAAGTTCCCAGGCTAGTTCCTCTCTGCCCAGAACATTGGAGGCTATACACCACACCCCCTCTACAGTATTTATAGGAACTCAAACACTGAGATCCTGCTCTGTTCCAGTAACAAGAAGCCGAAAGCACCAGCCTGAAGATGACGAGTGAGACCTCGTCGAAACGTCGCCTAGACACCCCAACTTTTACACGGGAAGACACCCGAGGACACCAAAACCTGCATTCCTGTACCCGTGAAAATCTACGAAAGCAATTATTATATATATATATATATAAGAGCTTTTATTATTATGGAATAGGATGTCCCTATTTTAATCATAGAAATGTTGGCGGGTATGTCGTGCGTAGCAATTTCAATGAGATTTCCCTAAGGAAAAGTTGCAATGACTGTTTGAGGGGCCAGGATCAGACACACCCTCCCAAATTCCTCTGACAATATATCTGCATTGCTATTGTTGTCAACAAAAATTGCCCTTTTCCCTTATGGGGTATCCAGGAGCCCATATAGAGTCCTTATGTAGGTTCCCTATTAGTAGGAGAAAATAACAGAGATCAACCAGAGAATATTGAGAAGCAAATAAACTAGTAAGCCTGATCTTTATTGATCTGTCACCACACGCAGGAGGGAAGAGGAACCCAGAAAAATGGCACGCAAGGCCTTATAAAGACTTTTGAAATTGCCACCCTGTAGATCAAGACCACCCCAGAAACATCATACATACATCACGGAAAGGGTGATCTACAGCAGAAATCTGACTGCATTGTTTATCTCCTGTCTGGCAGGATACCTGTTAATGCTCACTTGATTGGGGAGCCTGGCCAGTCTTTTGTAATGACAAATACTTAGTTCCTGGGCCAGGTCACAGACTCACACCCTATTCATACACAGACATACCCTTACGACAGGATTTATGAACGAAAAAAGCAATGGTGAGGCTTTTCCATTTTCCTTGACCTTGCAGAGAAAACATTTGGTCAGTTTGGGAATCAAAAATGGTTTCAGGTCGGTCTTCCTGTGCTGATCAAAGTACGTGCTTGGCTGGTACACTTATGGACATTGAACATATATCTAAGTCCCCAGAATTCCTGTCGCACTATCCAGGGCTTTGCATGTTGATGCACCGCGACGGCTCAAGCCAGGCCTGATCTTTGCAGGATTGGGCCCCATTTGCTGCAATCAACAAAGATGGCTGCCCTGAAGTTCAGGGAGATGCTGCTTGCTGCTGGCAGGTAGGTAGGTAATGGGGGAGTGGGGTGCAGAGACAAAAGAAGGGGTGCAATTCTTGCAGGGGCTTCCCTGTCCCCAGCTTTCGCCAAGGCAGGTCTGACGAAGAGGTTAGGCCTCTGGACCGCTTTGCAGGGACGTCGTGGGCCCAGCCAGGATCTGGGCTGGGTTTAACTCTGGCAACTTTGCAGAAGCAACCGATTTATCAGCGGAAGCCGTTCCTACAAAATGATCTGCTTCATTTTCTCTCTCAAGAAGCCTTCCTCTCCGCAGATTTCTTTTTTATCTCACCCCTGACCGCATCTCGTTGGGTTTGAGATGGTTTTTACACCTGCGATAAAATCTGGGTTCCTGAAAGCAATCACAGATAACGTGCGCATGAGATAGAGAGATAAATTGCTTCAGGGTGCATCCCAGGAAGAGATTTCACAATGAAATAAATGCTCTCCATCCTGGGGCCTTTGACGCTCGAGATGTACCTTTTTAGGACTGTGTATATATCTGCAGTTGTAAGTTGTTTTGAACTGTTTTTGATACTGGGTTCCCATGGTTGCACCCTGGCCCCAGGACCGTAAAACACGTCAAAGGAATCTAACAATACAAACATCAACAGTAAAAATGTATATAATACAATCTCGGGTTGAAGCGAGGCAGCCAGCCAGCAATTTCAAACCCAATAAAAGATTTAACAACCTCAGAAAGCCCTTCCTAATATTTGGTCTCTCTATCTCTCTCTCTCCGTCTCTCTCTCTCTCTCTCTCTATATATATATATACACACACACCAACCACCAAAACACAAAAAGTGAAATCCCCCAGGCGGCTGATATATTGGGTATAAAATATTCAATAATATACATATTCAATAATATTCAATAATAACATATTCAAATTAACCAAATGTACACTTCTATGTACCTTAACGCTCCTCCCTCCACAAGGTTTATTTCACTTTTAACATTTTTAATTGCCCCAAATTGTTCAAACCTACTCAAATAAATTCAATATCTTCTCAAACCAATCCTCCTCTTTCTCACTGACCTTAAACCCTTTCATTCTATATATCTTCACAGTTAGGTATTCTAAAATTATAATATGATTCAGTTTATTCCTCCATTGGTTCACCCCTAGCTCTTCTGCATTTTTCTAGTTACTCGCTATAACCTGTCTGGCTGCAATTATTGGTCAGTCTCTTTTATTGCAATTTCAATCAACTGGTTCAGGTCCTCCGCTCTGGAGCAGGAGAAATCAAGCTTGCTCCATTTTCCGTGTGACAGCGCTTTAGATATTTGAAGTTGGCTCTCATATCTCCTCTCAGTCTCCTCTTTCCCAGGGTAAATATACCCAGCTTCTTCGACCATTCGTCATAAGGTTTGGTTTCTGGGCCCTTGATCATCTCATTTGTCTTCCTCTGCCCACCTTCCAGCTTGTCCATGTCCTCCTTAAATTGGGGTGCCCAGAACCGGACACAGGACTCCAGGTGGGGTCTGACCAGGGCAGAATACGGTAGGATTATGTCCTTGTTCTGGACACCTGTGGATGCAGCTTTGGGTTTTTCGGCTGTAGAATATTACTCAGCCAAAAGACCTGGTTGAACGTTTTCACCTGGCGCCTAAAAATAAATAAATAACAGAGGGGCCAGGAAAACCTCCCTGGGGAGAGCATTCCTTTCCCCCCCCAAATGCTTTTTTAAAATTAATTTTCCATTTTGTTGTTGTTGTTTAGTCGTGTCCGCCTCTTCGTGACCCCATGGACCAGAGCACGCCAGGCCCTCCTGTCTTCCACTGCCTCCCGCAGTTTGGTCAAACTCATGCTGGTCGCTTCGAGAACACTGTCCCACCATCTCGTCCTCTGTCGTCCCCTTCTCCTTGCGCCCTCCATCTTTCCCAACATCAGGGTCTTTTCCAGGGAGTCTTCTCTTCTCATGAGGTGGCCAAAGTCTTGGAGCCTCAGCTTCAGGATCTGTCCTTCCAGGGAGCACTCAGGGCTGATTTCCTTCAGAATGGAGAGGTTGGATCTTCTTGCAGTCCATGGGACTCTCAAGAGTCTCCTCCAGCACCAGAATTCAAAAGCATCCATTCTTCGGCGACCAGCCTTCTTTATGGTCCAACTTCCATATATCACTACTGGGAAAACCAGAGCTTTAACTATACAATTTCAACAATCATCCACACACTTCCTTGTCCATCACTCTGCCAAGCAATGACTTCCCTCCCTCCCTCCATTCCTATTTCAGTCTACTTCCCACAATTTCTTCTTATTTTATCAAGTCCACATCGTAAGATTTATTTCAGTCCTACTAGTGTCTTCAAATTTCTACAGTTATTATTTATATAATCCATAAATTTACTCCAGTCTCTTTGGAATTTTGCTTCCTCCTGGTTTCGGATCTTGCAGGTTTATTTTTTTTCTAGTTTTGCGCAATCCATCATTCTCGACTGCCACTCCTCCACCGCTGGTAATTCCTGTATTTTCCATTTTTGGGCAAACAAAGTAGTCGTCACATACATAAATAGACCTGCTTTTCCAATTTCCTCTCCCATCAAGCCCAGCAAAAAAAGTTTCCGGCTTTTTGGGGGGAAGGTATATTTAAGCATCTTTTTCAATTCGTTGTAAATCAGTTCCCAAAATGATTTTGATTTCTCACATGACCACCACATGTGGTAAAAATCGCCATCCTTCTCTTTACATTTCCAACATAATTTACTAGTGACTAGTGGGGTGCCACAGGGTTCTGTCTTGGGCCCGGTCTTATTCAACATCTTTATCAACGACTTGGATGATGGACTGAAGGGCATCCTGATCAAATTTGCAGATGACACCAAACTGGGAGGGGTGGCTAACACCCCAGAGGACAGGATCACACTTCAAAACGACCTTGACAGATTAGAGAACTGGGCCCAAACAAACAAGATGAATTTTAACAGGGAGAAATGTAAAGTATTGCACTTGGGCAAAAAAAATGAGAGGCACAAATACAAGATGGGTGACACCTGGCTTGAGAGCAGTACATGTGAAAAGGATCTAGGAGTCTTGGTTGACCACAAACTTGACATGAGCCAACAGTGTGAAGCGGCAGCTAAAAAAGCCAATGCAATTCTGGGCTGCATCAATAGGAGTATAGCATCTAGATCAAGGGAAGTAATAGTGCCACTGTATTCTGCTCTGGTTAGACCTCACCTGGAGTACTGTGTCCAGTTCTGGGCACCACAGTTCAAGAAGGACACGGACAAACTGGAACGTGTCCAGAGGAGGGCAACCAAAATGGTCAAAGGCCTGGAAACGATGCCTTATGAGGAACGGCTAAGGGAGCTGGGCATGTTTAGCCTGGAGAAGAGGAGGTTAAGGGGTGATATGATAGCCATGTTCAAATATATAAAAGGATGTCACATAGAGGAGGGAGAAAGGTTGTTTTCTGCTGCTCCAGACAAGCGGACACGGAGCAATGGATCCAAACTACAAGAAAGAAGATTCCACCTAAACATTAGGAAGAACTTCCTGACAGTAAGAGCTGTTTGACAGTGGAATTTGCTGCCCAGGAGTGTGGTGGAGTCTCCTTCTTTGGAGGTCTTTAAGCAGAGGCTTGACAACCATATGTCCGGAGTGCTCTGATGGTGATTCCTGCTTGGCAGGGGGTTGGACTCAATGGCCCTTGTGGTCTCTTCCAACTCTAGGATTCTATGATGCTATGATTCATTCACTTGGTGGAATTGCAGCCATCCTGTTAAAACATCCTTGATACAATTCTAAGGCTTTAATTTCCAACCTCTGTCTGTTTTCATTAGGATCTCCTCATAGGTAACCCACCTTTTGGGGAGACCATTCCACAAGGGGGGGGTGTGTGAGCCACTGCTGAAATGTGTCGCTGCATGGAAAGGGCGCACAGAGAAGGGCCTAACTCTGAAGACCAGTGCAAAGTCCGGGTCGGTTTACATGCAATGGAGCTAGTGTTGTAAACAAAAATTGACCTTTTCACTTATAGGGTATCCAAGAGCCCATATAGAGTCCTTACATAGGTTCCCTAATGGTAGGAGAAAATAACAGAGGCCAACCAGAGAATACTGAGAAGCAAAGCAGCTAGTAAGCCTGATCTTTATTGATCTGTTGCAACGGGGTCTCCCCTCACATGCAGGAGAGGAGGAGGAACCTAGAATAATGGCGCGCAAGGCCTTATAAAGACTTTTGAAATGGCCACCCTGTAGATCAAGACCACCCCCAGAAACATCATACATACATCACAGAAGGGGTGTAACCTAAGACCACCCCTCAGATACATCATACCTACATTACAGAAAAGGCGGTCTAAAACAGAAATTTGAATGTTGTTTTTCTCCTGTCCTTGTTTATCGCTGGTCTGGCAGGTTACCTGTTAATGCTCACTTGATTGGATACCCTGGGGAGCCTGGCCAGTCTTTTGTAATGATAAATACTTAGTTCCTGGGCCAGATCACAGGCTCACCCTATTCATACACAGACCTACTCTTAAGACAGGATTTGTGAACAAAAAGACAATGGAGAGGCTTTTCCATTTTCCTTTGACCTTGCAGAGAAAACATTTGATCAGTTTGGGACAGTTTGTGAATCAAAATGGTTCCAAGTCGGTCTTCCTGTGCTGATCTATGTTTGTGCTTGGTTGGTACACTTATGAACATTTAACATATGTCTAAGACCATAAAATTCCTGTTACAGATAGGTAGCCGTGTTGGTCTGCCATAGTCAAAACAAAACAAATTCCTTCCAGTAGCACCTTAAAGACCAACTAAGTCAGTTCTTGGTATGAGCTTTCGTGTGCATGCACACTTCTTCAGATACACTGAAACAGAAGTTTCCAGACCCTTCTATATAGTGAGAAGGTGGGGAGGGGTATTACTCAGAAGGGTGGTGGGAATGGGTGATTGGCAGATAGCTGTGATGAGCCTGTTGACGACTCTTAACGACTGCAATAGGTCTTACAGGAAAAAGCAAGGGGTGAGAAGGTGAAAAATGGCTTTGTCATGTATAATGAGATAAGAATCCAATGTCTTTGTTCAGACCAGGTCTCTCCATGGTTTTAAGTTTGGTGATAAGTTGTAATTCAGCAGTTTCTCTTTCCAGTCTATTTCTGAAATTCCTATCAGACTAGACAGTTCAGAAACTTTAGCTAGTGCAGAATTTGGTTGCAAACTGGAACAAGACGGTTTGAGCATATTGCACCGATCCTGGCCCTACTGCACTGGCTACTGATCAGTTTCCGGGCCCAATTCAAAGTGCTGGTTTTGACCTACAAAGCCTTAAACCGCTTCTTTCCATATTGTTGCAGGAATTTATGTATAGGTTGGGGGGGGGGTTGCCCTGTCAGAAATCAAGCCTTTATCGGGAGTAACTGGCAACACTCCCAGGCACCCGGCTTGGTCTCCTATTGACCTCCCTGGCTGCATTCCCCAGCAAGATCCAGGCTAGGTCTCGATAGGCGATTCTTCCCAAACGTGGGAAGAACACCCCCCCTCCCTCCTGCTCCCCCGGCAGGGAAAAGGAGATAGACAGAAATGTGTTTACATGCCTTTATTTCTGTCTTTGCAGCATTACAGAAAACATGACTGCTCTCTTCAAACTCCAGCAGTCAAGTGACAAAGACTTCCTGTAATTTCTATACAAGAGCAAGAGGAAGAGCTCATATTACACTCTGAGCTACCATATTTTTTGCTCTATAAGACTCACTTTTCCCCTCCTAAAAAGTAAGGGGAAATGTGTGTGCGTCTTATGGAGTGAATGCACGCTGCGCAGCTATCCCAGAAGCCAGAACAGCAAGAGGGATCGCTGCTTTCACTGTGCAGCGATCCCTCTTGCTGTTCTAGCTTCTGAGATTCAGAATATTTTTTTTCTTGTTTTCCTCCTCCAAAAACTAGGTGCATCTTGTGGTCTGGTGCGTCTTATAGAGCGGAAAATATGGTATATTTTATCGTTTCTTAAGAAAATTACGTGTCTATGGTTATTCCTGTGTGAAATTTGGTATTTGTGTTTTCTCTTTTCTTGTTGTATCAATAATAATAATAATAATAATAATAATAATAATAATAATAGCTGGTCCTTGTGGTCCCACGAAACTAAGTATTGAAGAATGGTTTCCTGGCTCTCTGCAGGCTTCCACAGCTCCCCTTCCGAAGGACCCTCCACCTGGGGGTCGCAGTGGGGCTCCTGGTCTCCATCATCCTGTACATCGGCCTGACCCACTGGGAGAATGTCTTCGCCACCCGCAGGTCCGTCGTCTTGCAGATGGGCAGCTGCCGCTTCCAGCTGGACCTCGGCGTCCATCTCGCCCTGTACCCGCACCTGCAGCGCTATCGTTGCCGGGAGCTGGTCTCCGAAGACGCCTGGTGCCGCGGCCCCTGGCCTGCCCCATTGCTCCTCCTGGCCATCAAGTCGCACCCGGCATCCTGGGAAAGGAGAGCTATCCTGCGCCGCACCTGGGCCCAGCAGAGGCCGATGGACGGCTTCTTCCTCCAGCCCGTCTTCCTGGTGGCCACGGCCTCCGAAGACAGCCTGGCCCAGGCGCTGCTGCAGGAAATCCAAGTGTTCAGAGACGTCCTCTGGTGGGACTTTGGGGAGTCGCCCCGAAACCAGTCCCTGAAGGAGCGCTGCTTGCTTCAGTGGGTCCACAACCACTGCCAGGGGGTGGCCTATGTTTTCAAAGGTGAGTGGGTACAGGTGAGGTTGGGCCATAGCAGTCAACTTACAGATTTGAAAATAAGGGACCAGCAGCCTCGAAAATAAGGGATCAGCAGCCAAAATAAGGGATTTTCCAAGCACAGGTACCGTATTTTTCGCCCTATAGGACGCACTTTTTCCCCTCCAAAAATGAAGGGGAAATGTGTGTGCGTCTTATGGGGCGAATACAGGCTTTCGCTGAAGCCTGGAGAGTGAGAGGGGTCGGTGCGCACCCACCCCTCTCGCTCTTCAGGAAGCTCTGTGCAACCCTCAGGAGCCCGACCCGAAGCCGCGCGGGCTCCTGAAGGTTGCGCAGAGCTGCCTGCATTCCGAAGCCTCAGGCGTGCTGAAGAGCGTGCCTGGGCTTCGCACGGCTCTCCGCAAGCCTGGGGAGACCGGCGCAGCTCCCTAGGCTTGCGAATAGCAGGCTGTTCTGGGGGCTGGGGTCGGGGGAAGCTCGGGTTTCCCCTGCGCCAGCCCCGTGCCTGGGGGGGAAATAATTTTTTTTTTATTCCCCCCCCAAAAAAACCTAGGTGCGTCCTATAGGGCGGTGTGTCCTAAGGGGCGAAAAATACGGTATGCTCAGCTTTTGAGCCCCTCTGAGCCAAAGGCAGGAAGCCCAGCCAGCAGCCAAACGAAGCCCCAAGCGGTGGTTCCCACAGCGCAGCAACCCGGCAAAGGGGATGCAGCAAGGAAAACCCCCGTCCCCTCTCCGCTGGGAAGCGCTGAGCAAAGGCGAGTCCCCAGGCAAGGCGGCCGATTTGATTGGCACCAGGCCTGCAAGCTCCACCCCCCAGTCGTTCCCAGACTCCTTATTGGGTGAGCAACGCGGCCAGGCAACACAGTTGGAGCCTCCCTCCTCCCTGGCTGGCTGGCAGGGAGGGAGAGAAGCTGCTCCCTTTGAAACCCGGGAAATTGAAGGGACGTCATCAAGAAGGGACAGCAGCAGGACACGGCGCTGGGATAAGGGATTGTCCCGCCAAGTAAGGGACGGTTGACAGTTATGGGGTGGGGGGGTGAGGAGGGGCCACACACCTGTTTCTTTCGGGGTTTTATCTTTTCTTTCAGTGGAGAATCCCGAGAATTGTAGCATTGAGACTGCGGTGGACGCTTGGGTTGCGAACGCGATCCATG
Organism: Podarcis erhardii; assembly: GCF_964252035.2. Classification (NCBI taxonomy): domain Eukaryota; kingdom Metazoa; phylum Chordata; class Lepidosauria; order Squamata; family Lacertidae; genus Podarcis; species Podarcis erhardii. Next base: position 1,043,540 of record NC_138502.1, on the reverse strand, counting down.
CAGGAGGCATGTTTGCAACCAACGGCACGTGCGGGTTGCGATTCGGCGCTTCTGCGCATAGCGTGATTTAGTGCTTCTGCACATGCGCGACTGACGAACTCCCTTTTTCCCTTTGGGGGTATTGTGCATTTACCCTTATCCAGTTATTGATGCAGAAGAGGAACATTGCGACTGCCAGAAATTTAGAAGACATCTGAAGGCAGCCATGCTTAGGGAGGTTTTTAATGTGTGACATTTTAATGTTTGTTTAACTAAAATGTTTAACTAAAATACAATAACCTATTAAACATTAAAAGCTTCCCTGAAAAGGGAGTTCCACAGGGTGTGTGCCACTACCGAGAAGGCCCTCTGCCTGGTTCCCTGTAACTTGGCTTCTCACAGCGAGGGAACCGCCAGAAGGCCTTCGGAGCTGGACCTCAGTGTCCGGGCAGAACAATGGGGGTGGAGACGCTCCTTTAGGTACACTGGGCCTTTGAGGCTGTTTAGGGCTTTCAAGGGGACGTGGATGGTGCTGTGGGTTAAACCACAGAGCCTAGGACTTGCTGATCAGAAGGTCGGCGGTTCAAATCCCACAACGGGGTGAGCTCCCGTTGCTCGGTCCCTGCTCCTGCCCACCTAGCAGTTCAAAAGCATGTCAAAGTGCAAGTAGATAAATAGGTACCGCTCCGGCGGGAAAGTAAACGGTGTTTCCGTGCACTGCTCTGGTTCGCCAGAAGCGGCTTAGTCATGCTGGCCACATGACCCGGAAGCTGTACGCCGGCTCCCTCGGCCAGTAAAGCGAGATGAGCGCCGCAACCCCAGAGTCGGCCATGACTGGACCTAATGGTCAGGGGTCCCTTTACCCCTTTACCTTTACCTAGGGCTTTCAAGGTCAGCACTAACACTTTGAAATGTGCTTGGAAACATACAGGAATGGTACGATGTTAAAGAATACAGTACCCCAATGGTAGGAACTGTGCTAACGGGAAACCGAGCGCTAACCCTTACGTCCTGCCGTTGCAGTCAACGATGACATCTTTGTGAACCCCTTTGAGCTGACACAGTACCTGAAGGACCTCCCCAGAGCCTCAGACTTCATCCACGGGAAACTGGCCAACGAGGAGCCCGTCCTGAGGGTGGGAGACGCTGCGGTGCCCTGCCTCCTCTACCCGCTGGAACACTACCCGCCGTTCATCGCGGGGGGAACCATCCTGCCCGGAGCCTTGATCCCGGAGCTCTACCGAGTCTCCCTGCAGCTGCCCGTCTTCCCTCTTGACGAGCCGTATTTGGGGTTCCTGGCCTTGGCGGCCGGTATCACCCTTCGCCACGAGGGGCGCTTCCAGGTGTGGGGGGTCGCCAAGGACGAGCCCGAAGCGTACAAGGAGTCCCTGACCGTCCACGGGGTCTCGATGGAGAGGATGGAGGAAGTGTGGAAGGAGCTCTGGGAGTGAGCCAAACATTTTAGGCGACCCCCAAGGGGATGGGACTTGAGTTAGGTACATACCTCAGTTTCATGGTTTGCGCTCAGGTGTCTAGGGTGCGCCCCACGGAGGGGCTGGCCGGTTTAATAGCCTTCTTGTTCAGAGTTCTTTAAAGTTACCCTGTTTGAATAGTGGCGTTACGGCAGCCCGCAAGCCTCCCTTTGCTCCTCAGAGTGGACTTGGAGCAGATATAACCCAGGAATCATCCATTTTGGTCAAGACCCATTTTGGTCCCATTCCCCCCCTCCTGATGGTGGAGGGGGGCTGGGTTCAATTCTGCACTGCTGCAAGTGCCTGCTCCTGGTGAGGAACGGGCCCCCACTGCTGAAGCAGCGAGATTTAACCCCTGATCGACAGGCTGATGAACAGGGGTTCAAATCCTGCTCAGTTTGGCTGTGGGTTCCTGTGTCCTGTTTTCCAAGCTGCAAATGTCACAAAACAGGCACCAAAACGGACAGGTCCAGATTTTTCCTCCCATTGCTAGGCTGTCTCTGTCAAAGGTGATGCCTGCTTGCCCAAAAAACAGGCTTATTTTTCCCTGCCTGCCCAGTACCACTCGCTGGGGCAGCTCGGATAGATAAAATCCTAACAGGAAGAAGCTCTTTGCAAGAGCTGATCTTTTGTCAGAGGAGGGGGCAGCTTGGAAAGCCCCCTCCTCTTTTCAGGCTCCGCAGCCCTTGCAAGGTATTTCGGTGGGGGGTGGGGCTGGTGACCTGTCAAATCAGGCAACATCACGATGGACAGGTGGGTTGCCCACATTCCCCGTGTCGAAGTTGGCCTTGTGAGATTCGGCTCCCAGAGCCAAAAAAAAAAGCTCCCCCAGCCAACCCCCTACCTTAAGGGGGGGGGAGTCAATTTTTGCAGAACTCCGGAATTAAAAGGGCGAGATAGGCGACCCAACTAAACCCAGGAACGCCACCCTGAAACGGTGTTCAAACAGGGACGTTTATTGAAATCTCGTTGGAAAAGTTAACATGAATACCCATAAAAGGACACAGCATTTGGGGTGTGTGGAAGAGAGACTAACACACGGGGGGGGGGGGGGGCAAGCAGGATATGCGGCTTAATTTTTTAAAAAAACAAAAAGCTGGGGGGGGGGCAGAACTGAAACCCAACTTGGCAGGACGACTCCCGGCTCAAAAGAAATCGACGTCTTCTGGGGCGTCCAAGTCTCGGTACTCCACTATGGCCCGTGGGTCACCTCGCACCATCCTGCAGAGAGAATTGGGGGTGAGATGGGGGCGCTGGGGCCCGGCTGCGCCCTCTCTGACCCCCCTGTAAGGCACAGCCCCACAACTCTCCACAATGGGTCTGCAGCGGCCCATCTCTGCTCTGGCTTCAATTAGATGCACGAACACCTACCTGTTGCGTGGTTTGTTCAGGTAGCCGCCCTGCCCTCGGAAGGTGTCGTAGTTCCCCCTGCCAGCGGCGTACGGGGTCGGCGGGTAAGGAGGGCCCCCTGCGAGAGACCAAAGGGGGGGGGGAGATAATCAGAAACTGACACACTGTGTTATTATTGGGGTGTCTTCGGAAAGTGCTGGGAGGGTTTTCGTTTCTGTTGTAGTTGATAAAGCCGTTCTAAGTAGACATGTTATTAAACTGTTTGTTCCGAAACAAAAATTAATGTGTTTGTTTTTCATAAGAAAGAAAGAGGAGCCTGGCTGTATCAGGCTAATAATAATAATAATAAATTTTATTTATACCCCGCCCTCCCCAGCCAAGACCGGGCTCAGGGCGGCTAACAACCAATAATAAAAACAAGTTGACTGAAATGCAACTTAAAAAACAAGATTAAAATATAACGTTAAAACATTAAAATGCAGCCTCATCACAGGAGGAGAAAGGATAAAAACCAAATTGATTCTAAGCCAAAAGCCAGGCCGAACAACTAGTCCAACATCCTGTCCTCACAGGGGCCAACCACTTGCCCCAATGAGAAACCCACAAGCAGGATTCGAACCCAAGAGCCACCCTCCGCTCTCGAGGTTTCCAAAAACTGGTAGTCAGCAGCATCGCTGCCTCTGACCGTGGAGGCAGAGCGGAGCCATTGCGGCCAGTAGCTGTGAATAGCCCTCTCCTACACGAAATCGTCCAGTCCTCTTGTAAAGCCATCCCAGTAGACAGCCATTATTGCCTCCTGTGGGAGGGAGTTCCGTAGTTTGACTATGCTCTGTGTAATAGCATTTCCTGCAAACCCTACTAAACAGGGCAACAGCGCTGCTTGCTCCCCGGTGCCCCCTTGTAGAGAGGCCTCGCCAGGGCTGTGCCAGGAGCTTTTACGTACCTCCGTATCCCAAGATGGGCAGGCGGGGCTGTCCGTAGGGCAACAATCCCTGGGGGGCCTGCGGAGGGTAGGGCAGCCCTGGAGCCAAGCCTGCAAGAGGAAGAGGGAAAGTGGTGTGTTCCCCAAAACAAGGAAGGATTGGACTCTGATTAATAAAATACACACGAGGCTTGACCGGCAAGACTCTGAGAGGAATGAGTATAATAATTCCTCTCCACCCCTTGGCCCAGGTCGTTTTATTCACAAAAGAACTTTTTAAACAGCGTTCGTAAGAATCAGATTTCCTCTGAGCATTTCAAAACCCCCACGTGGGACAAAGTCAGATCAGAAGAAATTCTTTTAACTACAAAGAAATTATTTCCTACTTGAGCATGCATATGTAGTTCAGAGTAAATAAAAGAGGAATAAAAGGAGGAATGCGTTCAGCAAAACCCCAGAGATCATAAACAGGAATAAGCGGGAGAGACAGGATGGCAGTATTTGCCATCTCCTTGTGAAATCAGTTCCTGGCCCTTAAGGTCTATCTAAATATTAAACTACATCAAAGTGACCTACTATCTTTATGTACTGAGGATGCCTGATGAATTACTGGCCTGTGTTTTAGAATGCTTATACGTGCCTGTCAGGTGTAGAGAAAGCAAATTGCAGAAATGGAGAGGCTTGTGGGATTTGATCAGAAACTACTGTCACTGAATCAAACCCAGTCAACGCCATGCTTTCATTGCAGACACAGTGGCTTGCTTCATTTTTCATCATTCCTCATAGCAATCCCACCTGACCCCCACACTCCGGATATCTGCACCCCTACAGAAAGCACTGCAGTAGGCCAGGACCCCCCTCCGTAATCCAGCATCTTACTGTGGTTTTTAAACCGCTTTGAGGTTTTTCCTTACGAATATAAGAATAAATACATTGACAGTGGGCAACACATCTGTCTTGATCGACAACGGAGTGCGCCTCCAGAGGTGAAGCCAAACGGCTGGAGAATCGCAACGCCTGCTGCGGCTGCAGAAACCGGCAACTCGTAACTGCTGCCTCCTGCATTGTCTTTGCTGCATTAGGAGCCCCGGAGTGACCTCTCCCGATATAAAAATATTGTGGGAAACAAGCTGGACCACAAGAGCCACTCTCCAGCAACTGGGATTCAGAAGCACGGCTGCCTCCGAATGTTTGGAAGTTTCTGGGCTTTGAGACAAGATGAAAAGTGTGTTCTCTTCCGAAAAGCACCCCTGTGCATTTGCTGAGCCCCCTTGTTCTGCCTGTCCCTCTCTTCCTTACCTTGTCCCGGGGGCTGGTTGGGCTTGAGTTCGGGCAGGGCAGGCCTCTTGGCGTCCATGAGGAAGTTGTTGAAGAAGGACACCTCCTTCTTCACCTCCTCAATCTTCTCCGCATGCTTGTTGAAGATGTGCTTGCGCACAAACTCTGGGCCCTGAGAGAATAATAATAATAATAATAATAATAATAATAATAATAATAATACAGTGGTGCCCCGCAAGACGAATGCCTCGCAAGACGGAAAACCCGCTAGACGAAAGGGTTTTCCGTTTTGGAGGCGCTTCGCAAAACGAATTTCCCTATGGGCTTGCTTCGCAAGACGAAAATATCTTGCGAGTTCCTGCGGGGTTTTTCCCCTCCCCCCCCTTTCCTAAGCTGCTAAGCCGCTTATCAGCTGATCTGCTAAAAGCCGCTAAACCGCTAATAGCGCTAATCCGCTAAGCTGTCAATGGGCTTGCTTCGCAAGACGAAAAAACCGCTAGACGAAGAGCCTCACAGAACGGATTAATTTCGTCTTGCGAGGCACCACTGTAATAATAATAATAATAATAATAATAATAATAATAATAATAATAATAATTTATTTATACCCCGCCCTCCCCAGCCAAGACCGAGCTCAGGGCGGCTAACAACCAATGATAAAAACAAGTTGATTAAAATACAATTTAAAAGATTAAGATACAATATTAAAACAATTAGGGAGCAATCTCATCATAGGAGGAGAAAGGAAAAAGAAAGAGGGGGAGGGAATCAAACTGATTCTGAGCCAAAGGTGGAACAACTCTGTCTTACAGGCCCTGCGGAAAGAGATCAGGGCCCTGGTCTCATGTGACAGAGAGTTCCACCAGGTCGGAGCCACCACTGAGAAGGCCCTGGTCCTGGTGGAGGATAGTCTGACTTCCTTAGGGCCCGGGACCTCTAGGGTGTTGCTATATATGGACCTTAAGGTCCTCCGTGGGGCATATCGGGAGAGGTGGTCCTGTAGGTATGGGGATCCTAGGCCGTGAAGGGCTTTAAAAGTCAAAGAAGAAGAACGAGTTCTTTAAAAGAAGAACGAGAGCAATGGAATCGGGGAGTCAGAAAGGGAGTCCCTGAGTGTCATCTAGCCCAACCCCAATGCAGGAATCGCACCTGAAGAAGCCCTGGCAGGTGGCCACCCATCTTCTCTTTATAAGCCTTCAACAAGCCTCCCTTCCGAGGGAGCCCGTTCCACTGTCAAACATCTCTTACTGTCAAAAAGTTCTTGCTAGGGTTAAATCAGAATATCTCCCTTCGTGCAATCTGAGGCCTTTGGTTCAGGTCCTCTGGAGCAGCTTGCTCCATTTCTCGTGCAACAGCCTTCAGGTATTTGATGAGAAAGGCTCTCATTTCCCTCTCAGTCTCCTCTTTTCCAGGCTAAACATCCCCAACTCCTTCCTCCTAAGGCTTTCCAGACCCTTGATCATCTCAGTTGCCCTCCTCTGCACATCTTCCAGCTTCTATTGTAACTCACTCTACGTGGGGCTGCCCTTGAGACTGACCCAGAAACTCCAGCAGGTGCAGAATGCCATGGCAAGACTCCTTACGGGGTCCTCGCCGCGGGATCACATTCACCCGGTGCTATACCAGCTGCACTGGCTCAGAGTGGAGTACAGGATCAGGTTTAAGGCGCTGGTTTTAACCTTTAAAGCCCTATACAGCTAGGACCCTCATACCTATGGGACCGCCTCTATGTCCCACAGAGGACCTTATGGTCTTCAAACAAAAACATCTTGGAGATCCCGGGCCACAGGGAGGTTAGGCTGGCCTCAACCAGAGCCAGGGCTTTTTCGGCCGTGGCCCCAATCTGGTGGAACGGTCTGTCACAAGAGACTAGGGCCCTGCGGGACTTGACATCTTTCCGCAGGGCCTGCAAGACAGAGCTGTTCCACCAGGCCTTTGGCCAAGGCACAGTCTGACCCCCTCCTTCTGTAATCCTCACAGAACTCTAGCCCAATGGTTGCCATTAATTTGATTTTGAATTGATTTTAGAATGAATTGATTTTAGAATGCTGTGTTACTTTTATTGTTGTGAGCCACTCTGAGCCCGGCTTCGGCTGGGGAGGGCGGGATATAAATATAATTTTATTATTATGATTTTTATCAATAACCTCCTTAAATTCTGGCACCCAGAACTGGACACAGGACTCCAGGTGGGGTCTGACCAAGGCAGAATACAGTGGCACTATGCCTTCCCTTGATCGGGATGCTAGACTTCTGTTGATGTAGCCTGGAAGAGCATGAGCCTTTTTTGCTGCTGCATCATGCCGCAGGCTCGTGTTAAGCCGGGGGTCTGGAGAGGGAGGAGAGGGGCGTTTGTGCGTGTGCATCAGGGAGCATGGCCTTCCCCTTGGTCAGACCTGAAAGGCGGAAGAGAGCAGCACTATGATTTCCCTTGTTTGGGACGCTAGACTTCTGTTGATGCAGCCTGGAATAGCATGAGCCTTTTTTGCTGCTGCATCATGCCGCAGGCTCGTGTTAAGCTGGGGGTCTGGAGAGGGAGGAGAGGGGCGTTTGTGCGTGTGCATCAGGGAGCATGGCCTTCCCCTTGGTCAGACCTGAAAGGCGGAAGAGAGCAGCACTATGATTTCCCTTGTTTGGGACGCTAGACTTCTGTTGATGCAGCCTGGAATAGCATGAGCCTTTTTTGCTGCTGCATCATGCCGCAGGCTCGTGTTAAGCTGGGGGTCTGGAGAGGGAGGAGAGGGGCGTTTGTGCGTGTGCATCAGGGAGCATGGCCTTCCCCTTGGTCAGACCTGAAAGGCGGAAGAGAGCAGCACTATGATTTCCCTTGTTTGGGACGCTAGACTTCTGTTGATGCAGCCTGGAATAGCATGAGCCTTTTTTGCTGCTGCATCATGCCGCAGGCTCGTGTTAAGCTGGGGGTCTGGAGAGGGAGGAGAGGGGCGTTTGTGCGTGTGCATCAGGGAGCATGGCCTTCCCCTTGGTCAGACCTGAAAGGCGGAAGAGAGCAGCACTATGATTTCCCTTGTTTGGGACGCTAGACTTCTGTTGATGCAGCCTGGAATAGCATGAGCCTTTTTTGCTGCTGCATCATGCCGCAGGCTCGTGTTAAGCTGGGGGTCTGGAGAGGGAGGAGAGGGGCGTTTGTGCGTGTGCATCAGGGAGCATGGCCTTCCCCTTGGTCAGACCTGAAAGGCGGAAGAGAGCAGCACTATGATTTCCCTTGTTTGGGACGCTAGACTTCTGTTGATGCAGCCTGGAATAGCATGAGCCTTTTTTGCTGCTGCATCATGCCGCAGGCTCGTGTTAAGCTGGGGGTCTGGAGAGGGAGGAGAGGGGCGTTTGTGCGTGTGCATCAGGGAGCATGGCCTTCCCCTTGGTCAGACCTGAAAGGCGGAAGAGAGCAGCACTATGATTTCCCTTGTTTGGGACGCTAGACTTCTGTTGATGCAGCCTGGAATAGCATGAGCCTTTTTTGCTGCTGCATCATGCCGCAGGCTCGTGTTAAGCTGGGGGTCTGGAGAGGGAGGAGAGGGGCATTTGTGCATGTGCATCAGGGAGCGTTGCTCGGGTCAGACCTGAAGCTGGGAAACGGGGCTCACCTTGAACTTCTTCCCACTTAGGGGGCACAACCACTTGTCCTTCCCCAACTCCTGGGTGTTGGCCGTGACGAACTTCTCCACCTCCTGCTCAGGGTCCTTCTTGCCCATCTTCTGGGCCTCCTCCTCCGAGAGGAACTCCCGGGCGCTGAACAAGGGGGTCAGCTTCTCCTCAAAGGTCTTCTGCCAGTCAGACACTGTAAAGGGAGGGCAAAGTGAGCTCGTGGGGCCTCCAAGGAAGCTGCATCTTGGGAGATTTGGGACAGGGAGAAGAGTTTCCCTTGGGGGCAACTGGCTGGCCACTGTGAGAACAAGGATGTCGAATTAGATGGGCCATTTGAAAGGCAACTCTTATAGTATTGAAGTGAGCTGAGGAGCCAGGAGTTCTGGGTACCAGTCCCTGTCTCCTCACCCAAATGAACCTCTTTCTTCCCAGAAGCAGAGATGGTTATCCTCAACAAGTTCCAGTGCCGAGGGCCTTCTGGCGGTTCCCTTGCTACAGGAAGCCAGGTTACAGGGAACCAGGCAGAGGGCCTTCTCAGTGGTGGCACCCGCCCTGTGGAACGCCCTCCCACCAGATGTCAAAGAGAAAAACAACCACCAAACTTTTAGAAGACACCTGAAGGCAGCCCTCTTTAGGGAAGCTTTTAATGTTTAATAGGTTATTGTATTTTAGTGTTCTGTTGGAAGCCGCCCAGAGTGGCTGGGGAAACCCAGCCAGATGGGCGGGGTATAAATAATACAGTGGTGCCCCACAAGACGAATGCCTCGCAAGGCGAAAAACTCGCTAGACGAAAGAGTTTTCCGTTTTTCGAGGTGCTTCGCAAGACGAATTTCCCTATGGGCTTGCTTCGCAAGACGAAAACGTCTTGTGGGTTTGCTTCCTTTTTCATAAAACCGTTAATACCCAGGGAATCCGCACTCCGCAAGACGAAAAAATCGCAAGACGAAGCAACTCGCGGAACGAATTACTTTCGTCTTGCGAGGCACCACTGTAAATTGTTGTTGTTGTTGTTGTTGTTGTTATAAGGTGTACATTCTTTGTTTCTTCAGCTTGTAAACTGCCTTGGGGTATTGTAAGATAGAAAGACGGTACACAAAGTAAAAGTGATGATGATGATTCTCTCTCCTTCTCTCTCTCTCACACACACACACGATGCCCACCTTCTCCATGGGTGACCCGGTTGGGGGGGATGGGCCCCCGCACGTGGATGATCCCGCAGCGGTTGGGCATCTCATCCTCGTTGACGTACTCCGAATTGTTGTAGTAGTCGACCGAGTGGACGATGCGCAGGTATAGAAGCAGCTTGTCCAGCACCTGAAGGGAAGGAAGGAGGCAAGTAGGCCCTGGGTGGGTGGGGGGTCCGCAAGGGAAGCCCACCGGGGGTGGAGGGGGAGGCTGAGCTCACAGCAGCCCCTGGAGTTTATGGATCTCTCGAATTGTACCCAGCAGAAACATTAAAGGGGCATCACAAATGCAGAAATTGCAATATCTGTAAATATGCACTCCAAAGTAAAGGAATTTGTCAATGAATAGACTGTTCCGCATTGAACATTTTAGTAATTGTAATACCAAGAACTGTGTATATGTATGGATGTATCCGTGCAAGAAGCCGTACATTGGCAAGAGTACCAGACCAATAAAATTACACATAAATGAACATCGCTCACTGTCAGAGCTGCCCCTAGGTCCCAGCTCACAGAGGACCAACGCCAGGCTGTCGTTATGTACAGAAGTCTTTATTGAAGTTCAGTTTCCATTTCAAAGCCGCAGCGCGCAGCTCTACGTCTTAAATCCTAGACCGGCGAAGCTCCGTCTGAATCTCCTCCCCTTCCACACCAGTTTAAGACTCTAGCCTTGCTCCACCTCTTCCTTAGCTCCTTCCTCCTCTGGGCCCTCCTGCCCGCTGGGGTTTCACCCTTTCTGGACTCTTCTGATGCTGACTCCCCTGATTCTTGCCCATCCCTCCGGCGGGCTTTAGGACCTGGTTCCCTATCCGGGCTACCTGCTGTGCCGCTCGCCTGTACATTTGAACTTGGCGCGCGCGCCCAGCCGGCAACCTTCCTCTTGACCGTTCCCTCGCTCTCCGATGGAGGCGTGGTCAACCCTGACTCATCTTCTCTCGCTGGTGGTGAATACGCTGGCCCCTATACCTGGGACTCCTCCCCCCCACTACGCTCTGGTGGGGAAGCTGGTCCTGATCTCCAACTGCTGCTCTGGGAGTCCCCGCTGGCCCCTTGCTCCTGGGGTGTCCCCCTTGGGGCCCCCCTTGCCCTGGCCACCGGCGCCCCCTTCTGTGAATCTTCTGATTCACTGGAGAGGCTCATGGAATCTCTCGGGCTACTGTCATCTTCTCCTACGCTGCCCTCGGATTGCTCCCCCTCGCTCTCCATCTCCTCCCTTCCCTGTGCTCCCGCTCTTGAGTCCCTGACACTCACGAATCCGCAATAAGATATTAGAAGCCCCGTTAGTAGAACACTACATACAACAGAATAGGGACGTGGGTGGCGCTGTGGGTAAAACCTCAGTGCCTAGGACTTGCCGATCGCATGGTCGGCGGTTCGAATCCCCGCGGTGGGGTGAGCTCCCGTTGTTCGGTCCCTGCTCCTGCCCACCTAGCAGTTCGAAAGCACCCTTAAGTGCAAGTAGATAAATAGGTACCGCTTTATAGCGGCGTTTCCGTGTGCTGCGCTGGTGCCGGCTCGCCAGAGCAGCTTCGTCACGCTGGCCATGTGACCCGGAAGTGTCTCCGGACAGCGCTGCCCCCCGGCCTCTTAAGTGAGATGGGCGCACAACCCTAGAGTCGGACACGACTGGCCCATACGGGCAGGGGTACCTTTACCTTTTTACATACAACAGAAACACCAGGAAGATGATTTTGTATTTTTCATTACCTGGAAACTTAGAGTAGACCCATTCAATCTGAGAGATATCAATAGACTGTTATTACAACAGGAAGCCCGGTACATCCATCTACTTAAGACCATGACCCCTATGGGTCTGAATAGCTATCAGGATTATACATCGTTTCTTTAAGACCTCAAATTAAACTGCAGCTGTCCTCTGAACTTTAGAACTGTATGCCTTTAAGAAGATCTAGGGGATCTCATCTACCCCTATATAAAAGGTAATAGGTTCACTTCCAAATTGAAAACGCACAGAAAAGCTCAAGATACACGTTGATCTACCCACACGCAGGTGAGGAATCATATGATTATTTGCTGCCTTAAGAGTTTTTAATTTGATTCAATACATGTGATTATTATTAATATTGATTATTTTCAGTTGTTATCCCTGAGAAACGTAGACAATAACAGGATATATTAATCCGAAAGTCTTCAAACTTACACAACCTTTTTAAAATTAGGTAAGGAACCAAATGTTATATAATACTGTTTGATAATTTATGATAATTTAGAATTTAAATGTATTTTCATGTAATATTTGATACTTCCAGTTGATGAAGGTGGATACATCGAAACAGGGCCCTGTAATGGCTTCTAATCCATAACTGATTTCTGACTTCGTAATGATTGAAACGAAGACCTTCACGTCGAATCGGACTATGGACTAACATAAACTTATCTCTACTCATAAACTCTTATCTCTAATTCTGTAACGAATTACTGTGTTATACATATCTTTATGAGTTTAAAGTTTGTAATCTCTGTTAGAGTTTGTAATCTCTATTTGAGTTTGTAATCCTTGTCAGAATACACACCTTTGAATGGATTAGTTTTTGTTACTACAGTGGTGCCCCGCAAGACGAACGCCTCGCAAGACGGAAAACCCGCTAGACGAAAGGGTTTTCCGTTTTGGAGGCGCTTCGCAAAACGAATTTCCCTATGGGCTTGCTTCGCAAGACGAAATGTCTTGCGAGTTCCTGCGGGTCTCGCCCCCTTTCCCCCCCTTTTCCTAAGCCGCTAAGCCGCTTATCAGCTGATCCGCTAAAAGCCGCTAAACCGCTAATAGCGCTAATCCGCTAAGCTGTCGATGGGCTTGCTTCGCAAGACGAAAAAACCGCTATACGAAGAGCCTCGCGGAACGGATTAATTTCGTCTTGCGAGGCACCACTGTATTGATTATTGATTTGCGAGTATGGACCACTCCCACTATTGAAAGTCCCATTGGCCAGTGTGTAAGGCAGCACTGAGCTGGAGGGACCCTGGTGGTCTGACTTGGTAGAAGGCAGCTTCCTAGGTCCCCAGCTTCCCAAAAATGAAAGCTCTAGTCCCCCAACCTCCCCCATCCTCAAACCGAGCCGCTCTCACGTAAGAGTCACCTTGACAAGCTTCTCGTCCCTCTCCACGTTGAGCTCAGCGGGGTTCCCTTCCTTGGGGGGCTCTTCGGAGGGCTCCCCGCTTTTGCCCAGCAGCTCCTCCTCCTCAGCGCTGACCTCTTCTATCAGGTAGTCCGTGATGTTCTTCAAGATGGGGTTCTGGGAAGGCAAGCTCTGGGGTGGCAGAGAGAGAGAGAGAGAGAGGGAGCGCTGTGAGCTTTGCTCCCAAGAGTAAGCGCCTCTCTAAAAGGCAGAAGGCCAAGCCTTCCTTCCGACGGCTATGGGTCCAACTTCCCTAGCTTAATTCTGGCCCATGCAGGACCAGTCTGGAAAGTTAGTCTTGGTGAAGACTGGACGTTTTCATCCCACCAAAAGTTTTTGATTTGAGTTTCCATTGAAATGAGGCTGTATTTTAATATTTTAATGTTGTGTTTTAATCTTGTTTTTAAGTGGCATTTCAATTAATTTGTTTTTATATTGGGTGTTAGCCGCCCTGAGCCTGGTCTTGGCTGGGGAGGGCAGGGTATTAATAATACAGTGGTGCCTCGCAAGACGAAATTAATCCGTTCCGTGAGGCTCTTCGTATAGCGGTTTTTTCATCTTGCGAAGCAAGCCCATTGACAGCTTAGCGGATTAGCGCTATTAGCGATTTAGTGGCTTTTAGCGGATCAGCTGATAAGCGGCTTAGCGGCTTAGGAAAAGGGGGGGAAAAGGTGGAAAAACCCGCAGGAACTCGCAAGACATTTCGTCTTGCAAAGCAAGCCCATAGGGAAATTCGTTTTGCGAAGCGCCTCCAAAACAGAAAACCCTTTCGTCTAGCGGGTTTTCCGTCTTGCGAGGCGTTCGTCTTGCGGGGCACCACTGTATTTTAATATTTTAATGTTGTGTTTTAATCTTGTTTTTAAGTTGTATTTCAATTAATTTGTTTTTATATTGGGTGTTAGCCGCCCTGAGCCCGGTCTTGGCTGGGGAGGGCAGGGTATTAACAACAACAACACCAACAACCAACAACACCAACAACACCAACAACCAACCCATCCGCTTGAGCCACTGTGTTTCTCTATGGGCAGACTTTCCCTGAACTGGTGCCCGGCCAGCTGCTTTGGCCAGCTGCTTTGGGCTACAACTCCCATCAGCCATGCTAGCTGAGGCTGATGGGAATTGTAGTCCAAAGCAGCGGGACAAACACCAGCTCAGCAAAGTGCGAGAAGAACAGAGGCGACTTCCTGCATCATACGTAGACATTCAGCTGAGAACTGGCTTGCGAGGGGAGCCCTTTTCATGGAGTCGCAGCCCTTTTCATGGAAGGGACCCCCAGGGTCATCTAGTCCAACCCTCGGCAAGGCAGGCAGCGCAGCTAAGTTTCCGGGGATCGCGTACAGCAGGCTCGACCCACTGGGCCATCTGACGAGGCACAGAGAAATCCGAAGAGCAGAAAAACCCAAGGGCTGCGAGCGCCTCCCAGACAGTCCCCACCCCCCACCCCGAACTGACCGAGACTTCGGAGGCAGGGCGGGCCTCCCCGGCCCCCCACAGCTGGGTGCGGTCATCCATCGTCTGGATCAGCTTGGCCGCCAGCTTGATGTCGTTGCGCAAGATCTGCTTGTGCTGCGTGATGCCGTTGACGTTCCTGACGCGCCGGGTCAGGTCGCGGTTGACGCCGGGGCTCAGCTCGCATTCCCGTAGCTGGGCAGAGGGCGGAGGGCATGGTCAATGCCAGAACAGCTCCCCAAACCTTGCTGAAACAGGGAGGGACCCCCTCCCCGCTCCTGGCAGGCAGTTGTGTCCAGGCATCGCATTTTAATAATACACAGGCATTGTTTATCCTCTCTACCCCAGGGGGGGAAAAACCCTACAGATCGGGATATACAATTTAAGAGAAGGATGAGGTGGGATTGGTCTCTCGCAGTTCCCAAACTTTTGGGGGCCATCCTCGCCTCTCCTTCATCACCCCCCACTGCCCCCTACAAAAAGCATTATTCAGAAAAGTGGTTTGCACGGCATGTTCAAGAAGATAACAACGTGATGCAGTTCAAAACAGGAAAGATTAACTGCAGAGTTCATTCAAAATCCAGTTAAAACGATTCAGTTCATCAACACAACGGATGAACTTGATTCCAGGGATACAAGCTTCTCAAAATTTGACAGTCGTTTTGCACCCCCAGTGCCCTCCCCACTGCCCCCTCGCCTCTTAGGGTCCCCCTAGGGCAGCCTTTCTCAACCTGTGGGCCCCCAATGTTGTTGAACTACAACTCCCATCACCCCTAGCTGGCAAGCCCAGAGCTCAGGGATGATGGGAGTTGTAGTCTGTAGTGGTCAGGTGGGATTACTATGAAGAATTATGAAATATGGAGCAAGGCATTGTGTCCGCTATGAAAGCATGGCTTTGACTGGGTTCAAGTCACTGACAATAATTTCTGATCAAATCCCACAAGCCTCTGCATTTCTGGCCATTTTCTACGCCTGACAGGCATTCTGAAACACAAGCCAGTTGCTTCATCAGGCATCCTGGGTCATAAAAGATAGTAGGCAGTTTCTTTGATGTGATTTGTTAATCTTTAGATAGATCTTAAGGGCCAGGAAGAGTGTTCACAAAGAGATGGTAAATTCTACCCTTCCTTCCTTCCTGTTTATGACCTCCGGGTTTCCTGAATGCATTCTTCCTTTTTAGTTCTGTTTTATTTACCCCAGAAGTATGCATGCTTAAATTATTAGTTTTTGTAGTTTAACTTTGTCCCCATGTGGGGTTTTGAAATGCTCAGAGGAAATCTGATTGGTTCTTACGTACAATGTGTAAAAAGTTCTTTTGTGAATAAAACGACCTGGGCCGAGGGGTGGACAGACAAGATTATTATACGCACCCTCCCAGAGTCTTACTGGTCAAGCCTCTGTGTGTCTTCTATTAATCAGAGTCTAATCCTTCCTTTGCTTTGGGAATGCCACAGCAGAGTTCATTCAAAATCCAGTTAAACCGATTCAGTTCATCAACAAAACAGATGAACTCAATTCCAGGGATACGAGCTTCTCAAAATCTGACAGTCGTTTTGCACCTCCAGTGCCCTCCCCACTGCCCCCTCGCCTCTTAGGGTCCCCTAGGGAATCCCCCTGCCTCCTGCCCCCTTTGGGAATCGCCCATTTACCCGAATGTTCTGGAGGTTCCAGCAGATCTCCTTGATGTTGACGCTGCGGTCAAAGGTCACCCAGCCTCTTCGGAAAAACCTGTAAAGGAGAAAGGTGTTCGGCTGCCGGGCTTTTCAAACGCCCTCTCCCCCTCGCAGGCACACAAACCCACACAAGCCTGACACACACACACACACAGACCCTGCCTTTCCTCCAAGTCAGTTCACAAAGGGCTCTCTCATTTCAGCCACACAACGGCCCTGCAAGGTAAACTAGAGGCTGAGATGCAGCAGCTGCCTTGAAAGGACTTATTGGCTGCCAAATTGCTGGCATGACAAAGGAACATTCTGCAGTGTTTAAAAGCGGATCTGCAATTGCTTAGCAGAAGAACCTCTTATAAAGGGCAGAAATGATGAGTAAGTTGATCACAGCCACTCAGTTAAGGCTTACAGCTCGACAGAGATCTGAAAATAGGGGGGAATTCTTCCCCCCCCCACCCTCTAGAGCAGTGTTTCCCAACCTTGTGCCTCCAGCTGTTTTTGAACTACAACTCCCATCATCCCTGACTAGCAAGACCAGTGGCAAGGGATGATGGGAATTGTAGTCCAAAAACAGCTGGAGGCACAAGGTTGGGAAACACTGCTCTAGAGAGCAGGAGGACCAGTGGAACTCCCAGGGATGTGAAGCAGATCAGGAAGGATTTCTGACTCCCAACTATTTAACGAAGACACCAACTTAAATGACTCCCCCCACAACTCCTTCAGTATATTGCCAGAACGAAGAAAGCTTGGAGCAGCGGGGAGGATCTGTACAGTGGTGCCCCGCAAGACGAATGCCTCGCAAGATGAAAAACCCGCTAGACGAAAGGGTTTTCCTTTTCTCGAGGCGCTTCGCAAAACGAATTTCCCTATGGGCTTGCTTCGCAAGACGAAACGCCTTGCGCGTTCTTGCGAGTTTTTTCACTCCCCCCCCCTTTTCTAAGCCGCTAATAGCCGCTAATCCGCTAATAGGGGTGCTTCGCAAGGCGAAAAAACCGCAAGACGAAGAGACTCACGGAAAGGATTATTTTCGTCTTG
Source organism: Podarcis erhardii (assembly GCF_964252035.2). Classification (NCBI taxonomy): domain Eukaryota; kingdom Metazoa; phylum Chordata; class Lepidosauria; order Squamata; family Lacertidae; genus Podarcis; species Podarcis erhardii. The sequence goes on along the minus strand of NC_138502.1, from coordinate 1,026,464 downwards.
CGAGGCACCACTGTATTCCTTTTTAATCTCTAAGAGCCTTTCACACCCGGTTGCAGTTAGTGGTTCTAGCAAAAAAACCAAGTTGATGCCACACGCCTGAAGGACTGGACAAATTCTATCGAGAGGCCTGTCGATGGCTCTTAGCCACAATGGCTCTGCCTCCACAGTTGGAAGGCAGCAATGCTTCTGGGTTCCAGTTGATGGAAACCGCAGGAGGTGCAAGTGTTGGAATCCTGCGAGAGCAGGTCGCTGGCCTAGATGGGCGCCCTTTGGCCTGACCCTGCAAGCTCTTCTTACCTTCTGATGCTGTTCTACAGAAAGGGGATCCTATGGAACTATTACTGATGTGACACAGACAGACACACCAGGAAGGTGCAAGAAGTCTTTGGGTGTGGGTGTGTGTTTGAAAAACGGAAGTTACCTCCTTTCTGGCTGGGGTTCTGAAAGAGCCACTCTCATGAAGCCAGGATACCTTTTGCAAAGCTGAGAGAGAGAGAAGAAAGAAGGGAGGGAAATCAAAAGCTGTAAATTTGGGGGTGGGGGTGGGTACAGGGTATGTTAAGGCGGAAATAAAAAAATAAGGTATTTTATATATATAATAAATGTTCATAAATGTACCAAGCAAACACGTACATCAATATATAAACCACATGAAAACCATATTGCACACTGTCCTGCGCTATCTCTGCAGCTTTCTTATGGCACCTGGCAGCATAGATTTGATCCAAGGTGGGAAGAGGGCACCCAATTATTCTCTCTGCAGTCTTTACAATCCTGGATAGCATTGTGTTTTCCCTGGCCATGCAGCTTCCAAACCACACACACAGACCATAAGTTAATACGCTCTCCACAGTGCAATGGTAAAATGCCATCAACAGGTCCTTTGAGAGATTGTTTTTCCGGAGGATTCTCAGAATATATTGAGAGAGGCCAGCGCCACGCCAGCTGGGTTCCACTCACCGCCACGATCTCTGCCTGGGAGATGTTGGGGGCGATGTTCCGCACAAAGAGGGAGCAGGTCTTGTGTAGGGGGCGGGGTTTGGGCTCCCCGTCCTTCTCCTTGGCTTTGGGCGGCTCCTCGCCGCCTTCCTTCGCTGGCCCCGCCGTCGCGCCGGCTGCCCCTGCTGCCGCCCCGGCCTTCTCCTCCTTCGGCTTCTTGTCTGCAAAAAAGAGACGGCAAAGAACTCTGAGCAAGGCCTCTGGGGCGGATTTCCTCCGGCTAACCGGTGGCGAGGGAACTGTGAATCCCAAGGCGCCGGAAGAGCAAGTTGACTCTTGTGAGCTGCCGGATTACACATCTCAAGAAAAAAGCACACCAGGAACTCAGGTCAATGTAAGTTTCAATAGTGGGAGTGGTCCCTACTGACAACTCAATAGTCAATAGTAACAAAAACTAATCCATTCAAAAGTACCATATTTTTTGCTCTATAAGACTCACTTTTTCCCTCCTAAAAAGTAAGGGGAAATGTGTGTGCGTCTCATGGAGCGAATGCAGGCTGCGCAGCTATCCCAGAAGCCAGAACAGCAAGAGGGATTGCTGCTTTCACTGCACAGCGATCCCTCTTGCTGTTCTGGCTTCTGAGATTCAGAATATTTTTTTTCTTGTTTTCCTCCTCCAAAAACTAGGTGCGTCTTGTGGTCTGGTGCGTCTTATAGAGTGAAAAATACGTATGCATTCTGACAAGAATTGCAAACTCAAGCAGAGATTACAAACTCTTAACAGAGTGAAAAAGAGAAATTCTTTCTAACGAATTATTGTGTTATACATATCTTTATGAGTTTGTGATCTCTGTTAAGAGTTTGTAATCTCTACTTAGGTTTGTAATTCTTGTCAGAACTGACTTGTGAGTAGGGACCACTCCCACTATTGAAACTTACATTGGCCTGAGTTCTTGGTGTGCTTTGCTCTTGGAATTACACATCTCAGCAAGCAAGCAAACAAGCTAGCAAACAAACCCCTGCATCTCTAGGTCCAAAGAACAGGAGCTTTGGTTTACCAGAGGCAACGCTTTTTTTAAAAAAGAAAAACAGACTCAGGAAAGAAACAGCTCAGGCTACAGAGGCTTCAGCAAAGCCACAGAGGCAAAATCCTTCACTCTTTTCTAATTTGGAGACTTCTAAACGTTAAGAAGGTAAGATGGGGCTACAGGATGAGGCCATCTACCCGGCCTCCTGTTCTCACAGCGGGCGACCAGATGGCCATATTGGTATGCCAGCGTTGGACCTGAGTGCCAGGGCAAACGCCCTTTTGCAATCCTTTCTTTCACTGCTCATGCATCTTAAATGTATACCGCACATTTCCGTGTACAAGACGAGTGTTTTTTCTTAGAAAATTATGACAATAAGTGGGCGCGGGGGGGGGGGTCATCTTATACACGGATAGCACATAGTGGGAACATGGGATTGGTTGCTCCCGGGAGCCGGAGATTGTCAGCGACTTTGGGGCATGTTATTGGTGGCTGCAGCAAGGGCTGGTGTTGATTGGCTGTCACTGTGGCAATTTGGCGGGCGATTTTCTGCTTCTGCTGTTGAGAGGACGGTCGATAGGTGGGTTTTGCGACGCGTGCGAGTGGCAGCGTATGTCAGGCAGATGAGTAAGGTGGGCAATCCTCCCTCCATTTTCTTAAATTGGTGCCCCCCAAAATAGGGGGCGTCTTATACACAGGGGTGTGTTATGCACGGAAAAATACAGTACATCCATTCGTTGTTGTTTTTTTCTACTGATCTCTCCACCCACCTTCCTTGTCCTCCTCTTCGGGGCGACCGCCTTCTGACTCTGTGTCAGATTCAGAAACGCTGCCTTCGTCGTAGCTGTCGTCCCCGCTGCGCTTCCGTTTGTGTTTGTGGCCGATCTGGGTGGGGCGAGAGAAAGGGAGCAGTCATTCCAAATATCTCATTTCTGGTGCATATTATCATCATTATCTTTAAATCCTGCCTCCCCCCCCCCCCCCGCCTTCCAGCCTCAGTGGCGACTTGCCACAAATTAACGCAACACGGATAAAAACGTCTTAAGAGAGACCCGTTAGGAAATAGTTAAACTACGAGAGACTTAAAATACATATAAAAGGCAGGTCTAGTAAAACACAGGTGATGAGAACAGCGTGGTGTTACTTGAAAGCCCTTCCTTTAATAGAAGACAGTCAGCTCACAAAAGGCCTGTTAGAATAAGTTCTCCTCTACTGGCTGACAAAAGGAGAACAAGGAGGGAGCCTTTGGCCTGACCCAACAAGGCTCTTGTTTCCTAACGCTTCTTTTGCACCTTTTACTCCTGGAATAACGCTCGGCCTTTCTTTAAAAAGGCAGGGAGGTTTGTTCCCCATCTATCTATCTATCTATCTATCTATCTATCTATCTATAAAAGGGTAAAGTACCCCTGGACGGTTAAGTCCAAAGGCGACTATGGGGTTGTGGCGCTCATCTCGCTTTCAGGCCGAGGGAGCTGGCGTTTGTCCACAGACAGCTTTCTGGGTCATGTGGCCAGCAGGACTAAACAACTTCTGGTGCAACGGAAATGCTGTTTTCCTTCCCACCACAGTGGTACCAATTTATCTACTTGCACTTTGACGTGCTTTCGAACTGCTAGGCTGGCAGGAACTGGGACTGAGCAACGGGAGCTCACCCCGTCGTGGGGATTCACACCGTCGACCTTCTGATCAGCAAGCCCAAGAGGCTCAGTCCAGTAGACCCGAAGGAGCGTCTCCACCCCCATCGTTCTGCCCGGACACTGAGGTCCAGCTCCAAGGGCCTTCTGGCGGTTCCCTTACTGCAAGAAGCCAAGTTACAGGGAACCAGGCAGAGGGCCTTCTTGATGGTGGCGCCCGCCCTGTGGAACGCCCTCCCACCAGATGTCAAAGAGAAAAATAACTACCAAACTTTTAGAAGACATCTAAAGGCAGCCCTGTTTAGGGCAGCTTTTAATGTTTAATAGGTTATTGTATTTTAGTGGAATTTAGTGTATTTTTGTTGGAAGCCGCCCAGAGTGGCTGGGGGGACCCAGCCAGATGGGCGGGGTATAAATAATAAATTATTATTATTATTATATCTTTTAGACCACAGAGCTACCCACGTCCCTCCCACCTATCTAACCTCCAGAAGTGCACAGACCTGCCTCCACAAACGCCCTACTCTGGCAGCTCATCCACTTCCCGCCCGCCCTGATTCAATGAAGGGAAGCATGAAGGGCCCTGCACCTTTTTGGCCTCCTTGTCCGTCTCCTCTTTCTTCTCAGCCCTCTTCTCCTCCTCTTCAGAGGCCTTCTTCGCCTTGTCCTCGACAGCTTCCTCGTCGCCAGCCTAGGACAGAGCAGGGAGGCACGTCAGACACCCCTGCCCAGCTGGCAGCAGCAAGGAAGGCCCGGCCAGGATCGCACCCGCCTCCCCAGGACCCACCTTCTTGGCCTCCTCCTTCTTGTCGTCCTTCTCCGAGGCTTTGCGGTCCAGCTCCTGCAGCCGGTTCTCTTCCTTCTTCCCCGGCTCTGCCTTCTCCTGGCGCTCCTCCTCTTCCTCCTGGTCCAGGATCTTCAGGTCGTGCTCAGTCCCGCCTTCCATCTTAATGACGGCTGCAGGGGGAGAGGGAGCCACCACCGTCAAGGCCCTGACAGGCTCTTAACTATATCATGTGGAGGCAATTCTGGGTGGGGGGGCGTAGCAGCTTTCGAACTCAGCAAAAGATCTACATGGATCCCAGGCTGCCCCAAATGCCGCCACCTTTCTTCACAACTGTTTATAAAGATAATTAAAACCGGCAGCCTAGAAGATTAAAAATATGTCAACGCCTATGTGTCTGGAGATAGGCTGTCTCGAGTAAAATAACAATAACAATAATAATAATTATTATTATTTATACCCCGCTCTCCCCGGCCAAAGCCAGGCTCAAGGTGGCTATCACCAATAAAAAATCACAGTAAAAACATAATAGGGGGGGAAGGGGGGGGGCAATTTAAAATACAGGTTAAAATGTAATTTAAAATGCAGCCTCATTTTAAAGTAGCCGATAAATCAAGACCATAACGGGAGGGAAACATAAGGGTCAGACCGAGTCCAAACTAAAGGCCAGGCGGAACACCTCTGTCTTGCAGGTCCTGCGAAAAGATGTCAAGTCCCACAAGGCCCTGGTCTCTTGTGACAGAGCGGTCCACCAAGTCGGGGCCAGTACTGAAAAAGGCCCTGGCCCTAGTTGAAACCAATCTAACCTCCTTGAGGCTTGGGACCTCCAAAGTGTTGTTATTTGTGGACCTTAAGGTCCTCCGTAGGGCGTACCAGGAGAGGTGGTCCCATACGTACCTGGGTCCTGGGCCGCATAGGGCTTTAAAGGTTAAAACCAGCACCTTAAACCTGACCCTGTACTCCACCGGGAGCCAGTGCAGTTGGTAAAGCACTGGATGAATGTGATCCCGCAGTGAGGACCCCGTAAGGAGTCTCGCCGCGGCATTCTGCACCCGCTGGAGTTTCTGGGTCAGCTTCAAGGGCGTAGAGCGAATTACAGTAGTCAAACCAGGAGGTGAAGAAAGCTTTGGCTTGTGATGAGGACAGACGCAATGGCCTTCTGGGCACCCAAAGCAAGAACTCTCCTCTGCTAGAAATCTTGAGGGAAAATCAGGTAAATCGAACCCTACTGTTGAAGAAATAACTGGCTTTGCTTTACGCATGGATCCTCTAATTTTGCTATCTGGTTATGTTAAGGAAATAGCACTAATAGAGGACAGGGAATTAATGCAATGTCTCTTAACTACTGCCAGAATTATTTGTCAAAACTGGACGGGGGGATGAGAACACCAATGAGGAGAGCATGGGTAACTTCAATGTGGGACCTTGTATATCTGGCTACGGTTGCATACAGTGGTACCTTGGGTTACATACGCTTCAGGTTACATACTCTGCTAACCCAGAAATAGTACCTCGGGATAAGAACTTTGCTTCAGGATGAGAACAGAAATTGTGCGGCAGCAGCAGGAGGCCCCATTAGCTAAAGTGGTGCTTTAGGTTAAGAAGAGTTTCAGGTTAAGAACGGACCTCTGGAACAAATTAAGTACTTAACCCGAGGTACCACTGTATATGGCGAGAAGCAGAGAGAAACAGAGTCTTTTCCTGATCTTCTCGAGAAAGGTGGTCTGTGCTACTCGGAACTTTGAGATATTAACTTATTACGTGGGATTTTGGCACGGAAATCTGTCTGTACATGTGTGGTTTCACTGCACTTCTGCCTTGTTCCGGCTTCTGCTGCTTTTTGTTACAAATAAATACTGTATTTTTTGCTCTATAAGACGCACCAGACCACAAGACGCACCTAGTTTTTGGAGGAGGAAAACAAGAAAAAAAATATTCTGAATCTCAGAAGCCAGAACAGCAAGAAGGATCGCTGCGCAGTGAAAGCAGCAATCCCTCTTGCTGTTCTGGCTTCTGGGATAGCTGCGCAGCCTGCATTCGCTCCATAAGACGCACACACATTTCCCCTTCCTTTTTAGGAGGGAAAAAGTGAGTCTTATAGAGCAAAAAATATGGTATAAGCAAGGACGACGACAACAACAAGAACAGCAACCGTACCGGCATCCAAGACTTTGATGATGGCGTTGGCCTTGTCAATCTCCAGCTGCAAGTTTTCGAACCAGCCGTTGTCCATGAGGTATAGGAAGACATTCAGGCGGTTCTGCAGGGCGTTGTGAGACTCCTGCTTCCTCCTGCCGGCTTCGTCCGGGTGGTATTTGGACCGGAACCTGAACGGAACCCAAATTAGCAGAAGGGTGGGGGGCGGGGAGGGGCAGGAGAAAGACACAGAAAAGGAGGGGCGGAGGGGAGGGGAAGAAATGCGTTAGCCAGGAAAAAGGGAAAGGGAATCGCTAATTCACACATGCAAAGCGAGGGAAGGAGGGAGGAAACTCCAGGTGCCTTTTATGTTTGGTTTGGTTTCTGCGGAAATGGAAGTGTAGAGGGGAGGGGAGCGCTGCTTGAGGAATTTCTCGGTCGCTGGCAGGCCAGGCCAAAGCCCACCTCCACAAAAAGGGGCGCCGATCGCTCGCTGTCTCCCGCCACAGGGAAGCCGGGTGTGCCAGCGAGATTCTTTGCAGACTGGGTGCTTCGGGGAGACTGCTTCGGTCTAAGAAAGGGCCTCCTACTCCTCAACAGCTTGGCTCCGTTCAGAATCCTTTCCCCCTTCTCTCTTTGGGTTTAGTTTCTTGTTGCTGCTGCTGCTGTTGTCAAGTTTATTCCCTGTCTTCCCTCCTTAAGGTCCCAGAGAAAGGTTGTGGTTATCAAATCTACTTAGCCACCGCAAAGGGAAGGCAGGCCCTAAAAATGTACGCCTCAAGTGTCAAAAGCCAGGGGAAAAGGGGGCGTCTTCAGCACCTGCCAGGAGCAGCACAGTGAAGGGAGTTCTGCAGCTTAGGGCCACCACAGAGAAGGCCCTCTCCCCCTGGGTCACCCCTACCCTGAGTCTCTGAGGGTGGAGGAACTGCCAAGAGGACCTCTCCGCGGATCCTGGCACCCAAAGGGGTCTGTAGGGAAGGAGGCGACCTTTCAAGTAACTTTCTAAGGCTTTAAATGCCAACACAAGCACCTTGGATTGGTCAAAACAAAATAAAAAAATTCCTTCCAGTAGCACCTTAAAGACCAACTGAGTTAGTTCTAGGTATGAGCTTTCGTGTGCATGCACACTTCTTCAGATACAGATTCTTCTTCAGATGTATCTGAAGAAGTGTGCATGCACACGAAAGCTCATACCTAGAACTAACTCAGTTGGTCTTTAAGGTGCTACTGGAAGGAATTTTTTTATTTTGTTTTGACCATGGCAGACCAACACGGCTACCTATCTGTAACTGGAACCTTGGATTGGGTTTTCATTGTCACGCCCTGCAAGCCCTGGGACTTTAGGAGTGCAACGTAGGTAATAAATTGTAATAATAATAATAATAACAGCAGCAGCAGCAGCAGCAACTATTCCAGGCAACTACTCTCAAGGCTTGCCACAGGCTTCTCCTCCAGCTTCCCCTGGTCTGGTCCTCCATCATGGCCAGGGCACAGCTGCCACGCTAAAATGCCCCACTGCTAAAATGCCCCCACACCCCAAGCCTCGCCTGCCAGGCGGGGACGGAAAGTCCTCTTCTGTCCGCAAATGCTAACTATGTGTTATAAGGAAGTAGAGCCCTGTTCGAAGAAAGCCTCAGCCCGCCCCCCAGCTCAGAGTGTGGGGTGGTCTAGCTCCACGGGGGTCGCTCCTGTCAAAGAGGTCAAACTCTGTAGGGAGATCTGGGGGTCCCTGCTTGTGAGGCAGCCGTTTACTCCATTTTCGTGGAGGAGAGAGCTGCCGAAGGCCGCTAGCCACAACAGCTGCGCTCTGCCTTCACGGCTGGAGGAAGCGATGCTTTTGAAATCCCAGTTGCTGGAAACAACAGGAAGGGAGACTTGGTTTCTCATAATGGGCACCTGAGAACAGGATGCTCTGAGCCTCATCCAGCAAAGCTCTCCTTATGCTCTTATGGGAACTGAAGCATCTACAGCCTGTCTACCTAGATTCCTAGGTTCTTTGGGGTATTCAGCTACCGTGGGGTACAGGACACCGTTCTCTCCCCTTTGGCCCAATCCTGCCTCGCCCTATTTGGGACGTGATATGCTCTCAGCTTCGATGGGGAAGGCAGTTAAAAAGGGGAAGGGTGGAAATTAATACAACCAAATCCAAAACACGCCTTCTACAGTCTTTTTTTTACCTTTTGCAAATACAAGATATGCGTTTTAGATTTTTATTTTTTTATTTTTTGCTCTCAGCTCTGATTTAAGAAGACAGAACACGTCATACATACACTGAGAGGAGTCACACTCCGAGCCTTCCAAGCGAAGAGAGTTTTCTTCGGCGGATTTTTTAAGAAAAAAGCAGCACGGGCTTAACCCCAAAAGATTGGAAAATCTCTCTCTCTCTCTCTCTCTCGCTGGGCCGCAGGACTTCGTAAAAACAAAAACAAAAGAGAAAGGAGGCTCTGGTGCCTGCGATTTCGCCCTGCTCTGCCTACATCCTGCCAACTCACATTCAGCTAGTCACTGCATTGTGCACAGTGAAAACCCTGACTGACTGCGCTACGGAGGAAGAAAAAAAAAATCGCCACCACCAGCGGAGAGAGGAAGGGGGTAAAATTGGAAAAAAAAAAGCACATTCAAGGCTCTTTGGTTTGTTTTGCTTATTTATGGATTCTCCAGGCTGAGGACGGATGGTTTTTGGAGTCTCCTGTGAGAGGTTCTTGGGAGGAGGGGAGAAAAGGCCAAGTTATTACAGTCAACAACCAATTAGCAAAAATGAAAGAAGTTCAAATCTATCAAAGGAAATTAAAATGGTCAAAAGTGAACACACACACACACAGAGAGAGACACAGCTGTGTTAGATACCCAGTTGCCTAGGGAAGAGGAACCACACACAACCGCCTCCCCTCGCTGAGATTCCCCCATCCAGCGCTGCAGCAAAGCGGCCCTCCGCTCCCCAGGCACGCAAACACCTCGACCACGTCCATTCAGAGGCCACGATCCGCCCCCAGCCTCCTTCCCTTCCCCTGGAGCAACCCTCGCTAACCTGGTGCCCTCCCGGTTCTCCTGACCTCAAGCCTGTTCCACCCATCCTTCCACCCTGGTAAACTTATTTTGGATGGTTCAGTAATAGCAGCTGCGGTCGTGCTCTGTAGAAACTAAAACAAAAAACCCAGAAAGGTCCCCATCCGATGGGCCAACCCCACCCGCACCTGCCCTCAAAAGCAGAGTGTTGCACTAGAACCTGACAGAGACCGGGGTTCGGATCCACCCATTCGGCCCTTGGGGGCCAGTCACTGCCTCTCAGCCTATCCTATCCTGTAGGGTTACAGCGGGGATTAAATGAGGCGGGAGGACCATGAACATGCCCCCTTGAGCTCTTTGGATAAATAAGTAGGATATAAACGCAACAGATAATTAACAAGATCAATACAAGGATGCTTCCCCTGACTAGTGGCTGGCAGTTTTCTTTCTCAATTTTATTTTGTGTTTGCTCAGTTTTCAAGGATTCTGCTGAAAAGCATCTGTGTGCTTTTAACAGCAGGCGAACAAGCTGCTGGAGCTATTGAGCGGCGTACCCAAGTAAAAGAGGAACTGGGGTTTCCGAACTGGAATTCTAAAAGTATTTAGTACACAATCAAGTCGGCTGAGAAGCAGACAGGAATTAGGAAAAAGCACAAGACATCTAAATGATGAAAAGCTGCATTTTACAAGTGAGAGGAGGGGAGTGGGTGCAAAACAGCTCGTTACCATCTGGATTCAGATAATCATGGCTGTGTTCGCACACAATGCTGAACCATGGTTTGTTCGACGAACCACGTGACAACAAGCCATGGTTTGTTCTCTCCAAAGCTTGCTTTGCTCCCCAGCTGCGCTTGCCTTGTATCTTAGAGAGCATCTAGGGTAGGGGTCAAGCGAGATCATTGGGTTAGACCCCTGGGGTTAGACTGTAATTGGAAGAAACCATGGTTTACAAGCCAGCAACAAGCCACAGCTTCACGTTGCGGTCTGCTGCCAGAGAAGAAACCATGGTTAGTATGCTGGGCTTGGGACTTCTAACAAGCCACACACACGCTAAATGAGTCATGTGTGAACCCAGCCGGTGGTGGAAGAAGTTTTTATGCTTACTGATGCGAAACAGAACTAGTGGAAAATATGTCAAGGGAGCAAAGACGGTATGTAGGTGACGAAGATGGCAGGAGAACAACGAAGACTTCCATCGAGGCGAGGTTTCTACACGTCTCTCAGTTCCCACCTCTCTCGTCCCTATTTCCACACATTCAGTATTCCTCAACATCCCTTTTTGACCCCCTGAACCACCACATCCTTCTAAGCAGTTTCTCCATTTCATAGAGCACACCCGAGCATGCCAAGTCAACTGCGTCAACTCAACCAACCAACTCCAACCTGGCAACCTCCAGATGCTTCAGACAACGGGCGCAGCGGGTTCGGCTGAGAGATGATGGGAGCTGTAGTCCGAAACATCTGGAAGGCAACCAGGCTGGGGGAGCCGGAGCTGAATATCCTTACTTTGCTGGGAACAGCTGGTTGATTTCATTGGCTGCGCTGGTTGTAACAGAGCTCTCTCACTCACTAACGCTGCTCTGCTATCTGCAAACCAGAAACGTAGACTAGGGAGGACGAATTAGCACCCGAATCTGGCAGTCCAAGGGGAAAGGGGGGCCTATTTATGGGAGGGGGGCCTCAGGAACAAGGCCAGCACCCAGAATGGATGTGTGCGTGCTTCTTCTTCTAGCCTGCCTATGTGTGTCTCGGGTGGGGCTCATATACCCCCTGGAAGAAAAGGTGCAAGGACTTCACAGGGATATGTGCAGAATATTCTTTCCATTAGCTGGAGACTTCATGCTACACTGAATTTTTTTAACTCACACAAGTCATTTAAAGCCCTGAGCATTCCAGCAAGCTACACCCATCGGAACGCCAGGAAACAGCCGCCTTCTAACGCCTGACAAATCTACCAACTGGTTACTGAATTATCTTCCGCTCTGAAGGCCTCTTATTTAGGTTGCCAGTCACGCATAACTACAGATACACATCCCTGAGGGAACCAGATCTCTCCTTGCTCCACCTCCCGCCTCTCCCCCGCCCCAGTCCAGTCCAAGGCAAAAAGGCCCAGCCCACGAGAGACGTACCACTCTTCATCCTTGTGGGCCAGGAAGAAGTCTTGCATCTTTTGGCGCTGGAAGTCCAGCTTGTAGTCGTTGTAGCGCTTCACGGCTTCCGTCTCGTCGACGGAATCGTCCAAGGAGAGGAGGAACTCCTTGAAGTTCTTCATCACGGGAGGGGCGATGCCCAGGTCCACCTCCGCGATGTTCCCCAGCCTGGGAGGGAAGGAGAAAGAGGGAAATGAAAAGGTGTGCGTTCTCGCAATTTGACGTCTCCGGCGCAAAGAGGCTTTTCAAGGGCACAGTTGAGTTGTCAAGTGCAAGAGATGGGAGAGGTGGCCTGCCCTGGATGGGGTCGCACCCCCTCAGAATAATAATAATAATAATAATAATAATAATAATAATAATAATAATAATAATAATAATATATTATTATTATATTATATTATTTATACCCCGCCCATCTGGCTGGGCTTCCCCAGCCACTCTGGACGGCTTCCAAAAAAATATTTGCAGTTTGGGGCTGCTCCTGGATTTGACTTTGGCTCTGCTAACTTCCAGAATGGATTACTGCAACAAGCTCTACGTGGGGCCGCCCTTGAAGACTGGGAAACTTCAACGGCTCCAAAACTCAGTGGCCTGATTACTGGCTGGGATTCCATATAACCCTTGTTTCAAAGCAGCTGCATTGGTTGCCAGTCCGTTTTCGGACCAGATTCAAGGTGCTGACATTACACAGTGGTACCTTGGAACTCGAACGGCTTGGCTCCAGAACAAATCGGCGCCCAAACGCCGCAAAACTCAGAAGTGTTCCAGTTTGTGAATGTTTTTTGGAAGCCGAACGTCTGACGCGGCTTCCAATTGAGTGCAGGAAGCTTCTGCAGCCAATCAGAAGCTGCGTCTTGGTTTTTCGAATGGTTTTGGGAGTTGAACGGACTCCCGGAATGGATTAAGTTCAAGAACAAAGGTACCACTGTAGTTTAAAGTTCTAAAGGTGGATTGGGGGAGGGTCTTCTCTGTGGTGGCCCCCAAGATGTGGAACTCCCTCCCTGCAGAGGTTCACCTTTCACCTCTATCATACAGCATTCCGGAGGACGCTGAAGATGCACCTCTTTCCCCTGGTTTTTGACACTTGGGGGACATATCTTTAAGCCCCACTTTATTTTTATGATTGTTGTTTTAAACTGTTCCTAATGTTTTGTTTTAAAGGTGTAACCCGCCCTGGGACCTCCGAGTGAAAGGTGGGCAATAGCTAAACAAATAGCTAGTATTGTTTTTATTTTACCAACAGGATTAACGGCAAACCCAATGTAAACATGACGTAACCAATCCAAACCCTGCTAAATCCAACATAACTGTAATTACTTAAGAAGCCTGTGCAAGGCTTAATTAACTGTAATTATTTAATTAACTGTAATTACTTAAGAAGCCTGGGTACTTTCTACTGTTAAGTACCCGGAGCGGCGCAACATGAATTATAAGACCACATGGCAACTTGGCCCTAAGCCACTTAGGGCTTTAAAGGAGCCCAGGTGGAAATTGGAAGTCAATGGAGCTGATGAAAGCTTAGTTATGTTCCCCAGGCTATGAGCACTAGGCAAAGGCCTGGCTGCTGCATTTGAAGAAACCGAAAGCTCTCAGACTATCTCCAAAGTGAGCCCCACATTGTGTGCATGGCAGGGCCGCCCCTGGAAGTACCGTATTTTTCGCCCCATAGGACGCACCAAGTTTTTTGGGGGGGAAATAATTTTTTCCCCCCCAGGCACTTGTGGGGCCGGCAGCAGAGAGAAGTGCTCTTCTCCCTGCCGCCCGCCTGCAGACCAGGTCCGGGGACAGCGGGAAGACGCACTGCGCCTCCCCGCTGTCCCCGGAGCTTGCGGGGCTGGCAGCGGGGAGAAGCGCTCTTCTCCCCGCCGCCCACCTGCAGACCAGGTCCGGGGACAGCGGGAAGACGCGCTGCGCCTCGCCGCTGTCCCCGGAGCTTGCGGGGCTGGCGGCGGGGAGAAGCACGCGTCTCCCTGCCGTCAGCCTCCAAACCACATCGGGAGACAGCGGAATGGCGGCGTTCCGCCTCCCCGCTGTCCCCCGACCTTGTGGGGCTGGCGCTGCGGCTCTCCTGAAGCCTGGAGAGCGAGAGGGGTCGGTGCGCACCGACCCCTCTCGCTCTCCAGGCTTCAGCGAAAGCCTGCATTCGCCCCATAGGACGCACACACATTTCCCCTTCATTTTTGGAGGGGAAAAAGTGCGTCCTATAGGGCGAAAAATACGGTAATTGAAGCATGGATGGCGGGGGCCAAGTCTGCCTTCTCCAGGGCCCATCCACAGGTGATCAAATGCTGCCTTATTATCTGATTTTTCATGCCCAGGGTTGAGCCTACTTATTATTATTATTATTATTATTATTATTATTATTATTATTATTTATACGCTGCCCTCCCCAGCCAAGGCCGGGCTCAGGACGGCTAACAAGCAATAATAAAAACAAGTTGAATGAATACAGCTTAAAAACAAGATTAAAATACAACAATTAAAATATTGAAACATTAAAATATTAAAATGCAGCCTCATCACAGGAGGAGAAAGGAAAAAGGAAAAAGAAAGAGGGGGAGGGAATCAAACTGATTCCAAGCCAAAGGCCAGGCGGAACAACTCTGTCTTACAGGCCCTGCGGAAAGAAATCAGATCCTGCAGGGCCCTGGTCTCATGAGGCAGAGCGTTCCACCAGGCCGGGGCCAGTGTTGAAAAGGCCCTGGCTCTGGCTGAAGCTAATCTAACTTCCTTAGGGCCCGGGACCACTAGGGTGTTGCTATTTATGGACCTTGAGGCTCTCCGTGGGGCATACCGGGAAAGGCGATCCCGTAGGTACGAGGGTCCTAGGCCTAGTTTTTATTTAGCTGTTATTATCCTGCACTGCAAGGGGTAGGAATGGATGACCCTCGGGGGTCTCTTTCGCCCCTACAATCCTATTATTCTACTTCGTCACACGGAAAGCAACAGGGAGGCATTTCAGTATTTGTAGGCACCTGTTCTTGGGCAGATAATTTGACCAACATCTCTCACAGTCTTCAGGCAGAGCAGCCCTCACCTGAGTGGCAGAGGCCACCTGGCTTAAATAGGAAGGACGTGCTCGGAGCAGCTTACCTGGCTTGGATAGGCAAGATGTGATGCTGCGTCACGTGCATTTCTGGGTGAGCCCAAGGTTGCGGAGGTCCATAGGTAGGGCCTGTGGTGACGCCACTGTAAGGCATCTCGTAGCCGCTGTGGTAGGGGTCCGATGTGTGCTCATCCCTGCAGAGGTTTTTTGGGGAGGGGGTAAAGTTAAAACCACCAAGAGGACTGGGGGAGAACCAAAGTGTTAATTGATCCCGATTTATTTTGGAGCAGGGGGATAGGTGTTAAAACCAGTTCTTCCCAAACTGTTTCAGGCCGGTCCACACCCTTGGTGTCATAACCTCATCCTACAAAATGCAATATTCAGAATACCAGTCTGCACAACCCACAATAACGGCACCGTGAAATTCAGAACGGTGCCCATTAATTGCACATACATTCCAAATCTAATTCAATTCCATTTAGCTTGATTAATTCAACAAAATGGACAAACTGGATCCAGTGATACCAGCTTTTCTGCACACAGTGACTTGCGATCTCGATCACACGCAGTCTGTAGTCCGCCGGCAGTAGGAGTGCAATATGGGTATGTCTTCAAGTTAACATCTTACATCAAAAACCTGACAGTACCTAACTACCGAAGGCTTTTCACCAAAGCCAGACTAAATGTCTTTCCTTCTGCAGTGTTGAGAGGAGTTCCCTGCTAGGACAGACTTTGCTCGTGTGCTCAAGACATTGATTCCATAAATCATATTTTGTTGCACTGTGCAAAATATGAGCAAGCCAGGCCTGAACTGATATTACCCTTGCTGGTACCTTTCCCGGGAAAATCAGAGGCTCACTATGTCAGGTTCCTACTGGAAGACCGGACAAATGCTAGAACATTAGCAGTGGCGAAGTTTTTATCGGTGGTTGCAAGAACCAATGATCCCTATATTCTGAACAAAATGCTTGATTAACCTGGAGGTAGGCTGTATGAATTGTGTATTGATTTGTAATGATTTGTTGGGTCTCTGGACCGTAATAAAGATTGATACCAGCTTTTCAAACTCAGACAATCATTTCCACCTCCTGCATCCTTCCCCCTCCGCCCAGGTTATCCTAGATAAAGAAAAAAGGTTTTGCCTCCTTCTCTCGTATCATTAGAACTCGTGAACATTCAATGAAGCTGAATGCTGGGAGAGCCAGCACTGATAAAAGAAATGCAGTGGAACTGTGGAACTCCCTCCCGCAGTCACCAACTAAGGTGGCTACTAGCCATGACTGCTACGTTCTGCCTCCGAAGTTGGAGGCAGCAATGCTTTTGAATTATTATGTATTTATTGACACCCTGCCTTTTCCCCTGACAAGGACTCAAGGTCCTTGAGAACAGCTAATCCCAGTTGCTGGAAAGAGTTGCGATCAGATGGGATTACTATGAGGAATTATAAAATATGCCAGTGTTTCCCAACCTTTTTTGGGCAAAGGCACACTTGTTTCATGAAAAAAATCTCGAGGCACACCACCATTAGAAAATGTTTAAAAAATTAACTCTGTGCCTATATTGACTATATATAAAGTAACTCTCTTTAATAGGAATCAAATAAACACAAAGAAAGTATTTTATAATTACTTTATTATGAAATAGTAAGTACCGTATTTTTCGTCCCATAGGACGCTCCGTCCCATAGGACGCACCTACTTTTTTGAGGGGGGAAATAAAGGAAAATTTTTTTTCCTTTATTTCCCCCCAAAAAAACCAGGTCGGGGAACAGTGGGATGGCGGTGCTGCGCCTCCCCGCTGTCCCCCGAGCTTGTGGGGCTGGCCCATGTCTGCCTGGCGCGAGGGGCGCTCTGCTTCAGGGCGCCCCGCGCGTCCGGCGGCAGGCTACAGTCCGCAGCATGGGGACCCTCTGTTTCAGGGCACCCCATGCGCCCCCTGGGTGCGCAAGGCTTGCCAACACGAGCGCGGAGCACGGGGCGTCCTCCGAAGGGTGCCCCGTGCTCCGCGCTGCCAGCTGCCGCCCGCAAGCCTTGCGCTCCCGGGGGGAGATCCCCCGGGTGCGCAAGGCTGGCCAACACCAGCGCGGAGCACGGGGCGTCCTCTGGAGGGCGCCCCGTGCTCTGCGCTGCAGGCTGCTGCCCGCAAGCCTTGCGCTCCCTGCGTGGAGCACGGGGCGTCCGACTCGCCTCCCTCCCACGGCACACCAGCCGACGTCCCGCGGCACACTAGTGTGCCGCGGAACACCGGTTGGGAAACACTGAAATATGCATCAAGCCGTTGTCTCCGCAATGAAAGCATTGTGCTGACTGGGTTTGATTCACTGACCATAATTTCTTATCAAATCCCACAAGCCTCTGCATCTCTGCCATTTTTCCTCTACTGCCCATTTCTCTATGTCTGACAGGCACCTATAAGCATTCTAGGACACAGACCAGTTGCCGGTTGCTGCACCAGGCATCCTAGGCCATAAAGTTAGTAGGTTACTTTGATGTAGTTTAATCTTTAGATAGATTGTAAGGGCCAGGAAGAGAGTTCACAAAGAGATGGTAAATACTGCCATCCTGTCTCTCCTGTTTATGACCTTCGGGGTTTTGCTGAACGCATTCCTCCTTTTATTCCTCTTTTATTTACTCTGAACTACATATGCATGCTCAAGTAGGAAATACTTTCTTTGTAGTTAGAAGAATTTCTTCTGATCTGACTTTGTCCCACGTGGGGGTTTTGAAATGCTAGGATATCTGATTGGTTCTTACGAACACTGTGTAAAAGGTTCTTTTGTGAATAAAACGACCTGGGCCGAGGGGTGGAGAGGAATTATTATTATATGCACCCCTCCCAGAGTCTTGCTGGTCAAGCCTCGTGTGTATTTTATTAATCAGAGTCCAATCCTTCCTTGTTTTGGGAGCACTACACTCTTGTGCTCAGGTCCTGGTTCTGCATTTCCCAATGGGGCATGTGGCTGACCACTGCGATAACTGGAGGCTGGATTAGATGGGACACTCACTGGTCTGATCCAGCGGGGCTCTTCTTATGTTCTTCATGCTCTGGAGGGTCACAGATTCCCCAGACCTGATCCAATATGCTCTTCTGCTGAGCAGTTCCTCTTGGGAACTGAAGAGCCACGTAACGCAGAACAAGAATGGAAGAAGCAACCCAGGGGAGATTGAACGGCCACCTACCAGTCTCGCCGCATCCGTTTTTGCGGAGGGCTCAGTTCGTGGCGAGGTGGGGAGAAGCGTTCCCGCCGGTTCCGGTCATAGTCACGGTATTCGCCTCTGCTGCGGCGCTCTCGGCCCCTGTCCCAATCCCTGGATGCAAACACCACAGATCTGATAAGGAGGGCAGGCATAACTGACCCCTTTCTGCGGCTGGCAGGGCAGAAATCAGCCCAAGTGGGTTTTCTACCAGCCCTCTGTGCCATGAGCTGAAGTGCCTGAGAAATATTTCAGGACCCGCTCTACCTGGATTCCATCCTGCCCCCCTCAAAAACAGGGCAATCAGCAATCAACCATCATGTGTTAAGGATTCTAATATGCTTAAAACATTTTTCTTCAGGCAAGCCTACCCAGATGGGCAGAACTACTGCTCTTACACAAAATACCTGCTCCACGTTTGTACGAACTCAATTTTTTAGTGCAGCAGCACTTATGGAACTCCCTGCCTATTGACATCAGGAAGGCAGATTCACTGTACTCTTTTTGGGGCCTGCTAAAAACATTTTGTAGGGACGCGGGTGGCACTGTGGGTTAAACCACAGAGCCTAGGACTTGCTGATCAGAAGGTCAGTGGTTCAAATCCCCATGGCAGGGTGAGCTCCCGTTGCTCGGTACCTGCTCCTGCCAATCTAGCAGTTCAAAAGCATGTCAAAGTGCAAGTAGATAAATAGGTACCGCTCCGGCGGGAAGGTAAACGGTGTTTCCGTGTAGTCCTGCTGGCCACATGACCCGGAAGCTGTACGCAGGCTCCCTCGGCCAATAAAGCGAGATGAGCGCCGCAACCCCAGAGTCGGTCACGACTGGACCTAATAGTCAGGGGTCCCTTTACCTTTACAAACATTTTTGTTTAGATAAGCAGGCGTTTAGAAAGCTGGTGCAGGTTTTAACTTGTATTTAGCCTATTGTTAGTTTAATTCTTATTTGTAGCTTTATATTTTTTTTGTAAACCACTTTGGTGTGGTTTTTTTAAACAATCAAGCTTTGTATCATTTTAATGAAATAAACAAAACAATAAATATAGAATTCCTTCCTATTTTATAGACCCTCCTAAGAATGAATGGGCATTCCTGCAGCCACAGAAAAGAAAGGCATCTCTAAGCACATCTGCCATTGTTTCCATTCCCCAGGTCACGTGGGGTCTACCTGTCGCTCCAGTCGTCTCGCCGCCTGTCATCACGTTCTCGAGAACGGTCGTAGTCACTCCTTTCACGTCTGAATTTGTCTCTGCGCCTGCGGTCATACTCGTCATCACTGTCACCCATAGTTGCAGGATGCGACTATCCCTGGTGCTGCAGACAAGAGGCAGTTATTCTGAGGGGGTCCAGCACAGCTGTCTTCAGGGCGAAAAGACCCCTGGCAAAGCACAAGTAAAAGTAAGTGTGCCCACACTTGTTCCCAAACATTTCTGGAACCCAACCCCTTTAAAAAGCACTATTCAGAATGGCAATAAAATTCAAAATGATAATCAATGGCACATTTATTCACAATCCAATTAAAACTGTTTAATTAAGTCAACAAAATTGAGGAATTCGATCCAGTGATGCCAGATTTTCAAAGACGGATAGTCATTTACGTATGGTTGCGTGGAATTATAGTCAGTGAAGTTAAAAGGAAATAAATTTAGAAAACTCTAGAAACATAGAAAGATGCCTTAGATCAGTGGTTGCCAATTAGTCAAGTACTATAGACCCCGTTTTTCAAAAGCCAAGCCATGGATCCCCTACTTTTGAAATATACCTATGGCAATTTTTATTATGCGAATGGTGCCAATGCCTTAGACTGAGTCAGGCCTCTGGTCTATCTAGCTCAGTATTGCCTAGGGTAAGCATCCCCAAACTTGGCCCTCCAGCTGTTTAGGGACTACAACTCCCATCATCCCTAGTTAAGAGGACCCATAGTCAGGGATGATGGGAATTGTAGTCCCAAAACAGCCGAGTTTGGGGGTGTCTGGTAGCTGCTCTCCAGGTTTTAAGGCAGAGGATGGGCAGCCAGGGATGGGAGTTGCCCTCACAAAAACAAGTGTGGGAAAAACCCTGCTGCAGAAAAATCTTCTCTGACCTGGTGCCTTCCAGTGGTCTTGGACCACACATCCCATCATCCACGGCCAGCTCAGTCCAACGACCAAGGATGATGGGTTTTGTGGTCCACCCACACCAAGCCCACGTCACCCAGGTTGAAGAAACACTGTTCTAGTCCAGGGTTTTCCAAATTTGGCCCTCCAGCTGTTTTGGGGCTACAATTCCCGTCATCCCTGACCACTAGTCCTCCCCTAACCTGGTGCCCTCCAGTGGTCTTGGACTACAAGTCCCATCATCCACGGCCAGCTCAGCTCAGTCCAACGGTCAAGGACAGGCATAGGCAAACTCCGGCCCGCCAGATGTTCTGGAACTACAATTCTCATCATCCCTAGCTAACAGGACCAGTGGTAAGGGATGATGGGAATTGTAGTTCCAAAACATCTGGAGGGCCGGAGTTTTGGGCTTCCCTTTAGGGTAGGCATAGGCAAACTCAACCCTCCAGATGTTTTGAGACTAGAACCCCCATTATCCCTAGCTAACAGGACCAGTGGTCAGGGATGATGGGAATTGTAGTTCCAAAACATATGGAGGGCCGGAGTTTTGGGCTTCCCTTTAGGGCAGGCATAGGCAAACTCAACCCTCCAGATGTTTTGAGACTAGAACCCCCATTATCCCTAGCTAACAGGACCAGTGGTCAGGGATGATGGGAATTGTAGTTCCAAAACATATGGAGGGCCGGAGTTTTGGGCCTCCCTTTAGGGCAGCCACCCCCAAGCTTGGCTCTCCAGCTGTTTAGGGACTACAACTCCCATCAGACCTAGCTAACAGGACCAGCGGTCAGGGATGATGGGAATTGTAGTCCCAAAAAATCTGGAGGGCCGGAGTTTTGGGCTTTCCTTTAGGGCAGGCATAGGCAAACTCAACCCTCCAGATGTTTTGGGACTACAACTCTCATCATCCCTAGCTAACAGGACCAGCGGTCAGGGATGATGGGAATTGTAGTCCCAAAAATCTGGAGGGCCGGAGTTTTGGGCTTTCCTTTAGGGCAGGCATAGGCAAACTCAACCCTCCAGATGTTTTGGGACTACAACTCTCATCATCCCTAGCTAACAGGACCAGCGGTCAGGGATGATGGGAATTGTAGTCCCAAAAATCTGGAGGGCCGGAGTTTTGGGCTTTCCTTTAGGGCAGGCCTAGGCAAACTCCGGCCCTCCAGATGTTTAGGGACTACAACTCCCATCAGCCCTAGCTAACAGGACCAGCGGTCAGGGATGATGGGAATTGTAGTCCCAAAAATCTGGAGGGCCGGAGTTTTGGGCTTTCCTTTAGGGCAGGCATAGGCAAACTCAACCCACCAGATGTTTTGGGACTACAACTCTCATCATCCCTAGCTAACAGGACCAGCGGTCAGGGATGATGGGAATTGTAGTCCCAAAAATCTGGAGGGCCGGAGTTTTGGGCTTTCCTTTAGGGCAGGCCTAGGCAAACTCCGGCCCTCCAGATGTTTAGGGACTACAACTCCCATCAGCCCTAGCTAACAGGACCAGCGGTCAGGGATGATGGGAATTGTAGTTCCAAAAACATCTGGAGGGCCGGAGTTTTGGGCTTCCCCTTAAGGCAGGCCTAGGCAAACTCAACCCTCCAGATGTTTTGGGACTACAACTCTCATCATCCCTAGCTAACAGGACCAGCGGTCAGGGATGATGGGAGTTGTAGTCCCCAAACACCTGGAGGGCCGGAGTTTTGGGCTTCCCTTTAGGGCAGGCATAGGCAAACTCCGGCCCTCCAGATGTTTAGGGACTACAACTCCCATCAGCCCTAGCTAACAGGACCAGCGGTCAGGGATGATGGGAATTGTAGTTCCAAAAACATCTGGAGGGCCGGAGTTTTGGGCTTCCCCTTAAGGCAGGCCTAGGCAAACTCAACCCTCCAGATGTTTTGGGACTACAACTCTCATCATCCCTAGCTAACAGGACCAGCGGTCAGGGATGATGGGAGTTGTAGTCCCCAAACACCTGGAGGGCCGGAGTTTTGGGCTTCCCCTTAAGGCAGGCCTAGGCAAACTCCGGCCCTCCAGATGTTTTGGGACTACAACTCTCATCATCCCTAGCTAACAGGACCAGCGGTCAGGGATGATGGGAATTGTAGTCCCAAAACATCTGGAGGGCCGGAGTTTTGGGCTTTCCTTTAGGGCAGGCCTAGGCAAACTCAACCCTCCAGCTGTTTAGGGACTACAACTCCCATCATCCCTGACCACTGGTCCTGTTAGCTAGGGATGATGAGTATTGTAGTCCCAAAACATCTGGAGGGCCGGAGTTTTGGGCTTTCCGTTAGGGCAGGCCTAGGCAAACTCAACCCTCCAGCTGTTTAGGGACTACAACTCCCATCATCCCTGACCACTGGTCCTGTTAGCTAGGGATGATGAGTATTGTAGTCCCAAAACATCTGGAGGGCCGGAGTTTTGGGCTTTCCGTTAGGGCAGGCCTAGGCAAACTCAACCCTCCAGCTGTTTAGGGACTACAACTCCCATCATCCCTGACCACTGGTCCTGTTAGCTAGGGATGATGAGTATTGTAGTCCCAAAACATCTGGAGGGCCGGAGTTTTGGGCTTCCCTTTAGGGCAGGCCTAGGCAAACTCAACCCTCCAGCTGTTTAGGGACTACAACTCCCATCATCCCTGACCACTGGTCCTGTTAGCTAGGGATGATGAGTATTGTAGTCCCAAAACATCTGGAGGGCCGGAGTTTTGGGCTTCCCTTTAGGGCAGGCCTAGGCAAACTCCGGCCCTCCAGATGTTTAGGGACTACAACTCTCATCATCCCTAGCTAACAGGACCAGTGGTCAGGGATGATGGGAGTTGTAGTCCCCGAACACCTGGCGGGCCGGGGTTTGCCTAGGCCTGGTGGAGGATGATGGGCGTTGTGGTCCACGCGCCCCGGGGACCCAGAGGGCCTTGGCTCCCCTGGGGGGCCTCACTCACCGACGGGGCCGCCTCCCTCCCCGGCCAGAGGAGGAAGAGGAGGGCGGAGGAAGGCCGGGGCTCCCCTCTCCTCCTTTCCCGCCTCCTTCTCTCCTCGCTCGCCCGCGCAGCCTCGCGCGCCTTCTCCTTCCCCCGCGCCGGAAGCCGGGCTCCGGGTCACCCACCCCTTCCGGTTCCTCTCCGGACAGCGAATGAGGCTGCGAGGCACGGAGGTGTGTGACCCGGATGTGCAATGGGCGGAGGAGAAGAAGAGGCGGGACTTCCGGCAGCTCTCCTCCCGTCAATAATAATTGGGCTTGTGAGGAGGCGGGACTTCCGGTAACTCTCCTCCCTTTAAAAATGATAATTGGGCTTGTGTGGGAAATAAGTAACGACTCCTTAGATGAAAGCAGCGTTCGTGAAATTCATAAGGGGGAGAAATGGAACCAAAAACCCCACCCAGACTAGGTAAGGGGTGTGGGTGGGGCGCTCTAGGACGCCGGCGCTCTGTGGCGCCCCGCCATGTTGGGGAAAAGAGGCGCGAAAGGGGAGATGGCTAGAGCGTCTTCCGGCGAGGAGGCCGCCGGTGGTCAGAGTGACGTCAGCGCGACCATAGAACTGGGAGAAAGGGCTAGAGTGGCGTGGCAAGGGGAAAGTCCCGGCTCCCTTTCGCCCCCGTTCCCCAACCGGGCGCCCTCCAGAGACTCCACCTCCCGCCAGTGACAGCTGGGCGAGGCTCGCAGTGAGAGACGATGGGAGTTGAAATCTTAAAAGGAAATGTTCTCTTTTTTCTTTCTCCTCCTATGATGAAGCTGGATGTTAATATTTTAATGTTGTATTTTAATCTTGTTTTTAAGTTGCATTCATTCAACTTGTTTTTATTTTTGCTTGTTAGCCGCCCTGAGCCTGGCCTTGGCTGGGGAGGGCGGGGTATAAATAATTATTATTATTATTATTATTATTATTATTATTATTATTATTATTATTATTATTTAAAAAAGGAAATGTTTCCTTTTTAGAGGGCCAGGACAGCATAGCTGTCAACTTTCCCCTTTTCTTGCGAGGAATCCTATTTGGAATAAGGGAATTTACCTGGAAAAAAGGGAAACGTTGACAAGGAAGGCTGAGCCAGGATTCCCTCCCCCTGGGTGCCCTGCTAACAACAGCCCTGCAATGTGGCCTTTAATATTTTATTTTAAAAGCTCTTACGATGGAGATCCCCAATTTTTGCACCAAGTTCAGGCTGGCTGCCTCAGCCTGCATAACGGATTTGCCTCCCAGTTGTGTGTGTTTTTTTTAACCCAGAAAAAATCCACACCCTTTGCCCTTTCTTATATAGGCACAGGGCTGGATGAATCCCTAGCCGGAATTAAGATTGCAGGAAGAAATATCAACAACCTCAGATGTGCAGATGACACAACCTTGATGGCAGAAAGTGAGGAGGAATTAAAGAACCTTTTATTGAGGGTGAAAGAGGAGAGCGCAAAATATGGTCTGAAGCTCAACATCAAAAAAACAAAGATCATGGCCACTGGGCCCATCACCTCTTGGCAAATAGAAGGGGAAGAAATGGAGGCAGTGAGAGATTTGACTCTCTTGGGCTCCATGATCACTGCAGATGGTGACAGCAGCCACGAAATTAAAAGACGCCTGCTTCTTGGGAGAAAGGCGATGGCAAACCTAAACAGCATATTAAAAAGCAGAGACATCACCTTGCCAACAAAGGTCCGTATAGTTAAAGCCATTGTTTTCCCAGTAGTGATGTATGGAAGTGAGAGCTGGACCATCAAGAAGGCTGATCGCCGAAGAATGGATGCTTTTGAATTCTGGTGCTGGAGGAGACTCTTGAGAGTCCCACAGACTGCAAGAAGATCAAACCTCTCCATTCGGAAGGAAATCAGCCCTGAGTGCTCCCTGGAAGCACAGATCCTGAAGCGGAGGCTCCAAGACTTTGGCCACCTCATGAGAAGAGAAGACTCCCTGGAAAAGACCCTGATGTTGGGAAAGATGGAGGGCGCAAGGAGAAGGGGACGACGGAGGAGGAGATGGTGGGACAGTGTTCTCGAAGCTACCAATGAAGGAGGTGAGGACAGGTGACCCCACCTAGGCACGAAGTTACCCCCCCCCTCAATAATCACCCCAGGCCTCAAAACTGTCCCAAATTCCTTTTGTCTTCTAAAAATCCACAGCTAAAGTTTTCCTCTGTTTTCTCACCAGATGCATAGGCAAACCGTTACTTTTATCAGTACAAGAGAGCTTCAAAAAGGCTAATGAATAGACTCTGTCAGAGCAGGCTTGAGAAATGACTTTTATCTCATTCAGTTGCAACATCTTTGGACACGCTGAACCGCTCTCATTCCCCTTTCCTGGGAAGGATGCCAAGAGTCCACAATAGTCCCAAGACAGGAGCTTTCTGTTCATGCTCAGGGGAACTGGAGGCAGGACTCTGGAGGAGGAGGAGAAAGGGGAGGGAACTGGAAGGGGAATATATGCTCTGTGCAAATGACTGTGAACCCATGCTTGTTTGTGAGTTATCACACTTGCTCCTTCTACCAGTTCATGGATGGTAGAAATAGAAATACAGTGGTGCCTCGCAAGACGAAAAGAATCCGTTCCGCGAGTCTCTTCGTCTTGCGGTTTTTTCGTCTTGCGAAGCAAGCCCATTGACGCCTTAGCGGATTAGCGCTATTAGCGGCTTAGCGGATCAGCTGATAAGCGGCTTAGCAGTTTAGCTGATAAGCGGCTTAGCAAATCAGCTGATAAGCAGCTTAGCAGATCAGCTGATAAGCAGCTTAGCGGATCAGCTGATAAGCGGCTTAGCGGCTTAGAAAAAGGGGGGGAAAGGGAAAAAAACCCGCAGGAACTCGCAAGACATTTTCGTCTTGCGAAGCAAGCCCATAGGAAATTTGTTTTGCGAAGCACCTCCAAAACGGAAAACCCTTTCGTCTAGCGGGTTTTCTGTCTTGCGAGGCATTCGTCTTGCGGGGCACCACTGTATGCTCTGTGCAAATGACTGTGAACCCGTGCTTGTTTGTGAGTTATCACACTTGCTCCTACCAGTTCATGGATGGTAGAAATAGAAATAAAGCTTTTTCTCCAAAACTATTCCTTGAGTGTCTGTCTGACTCCCATTCTCCCTTTCCCGGGCACAATATTTTTCCCACCCGAGGGCAAAGCCTCATAAGGCTACACCAGCGTGTGTTTGACCCAACTGCGGGAGGCAGTGGAAAACAGGAGGGCATGGCGTACTCTGGTCCAGGGGGTCACAAAGAGGCGGACACCACTAAACAACAACAACATATAGGCACAGAAGCAGCTGGCTTTGCCTTGAGCATTTCCAAGACTGACTGACAGCAGCTCCCCATATTTTCAGAACGAGGGTCTTTCCTGGTCCTCCTTTCACTGCGCTATGTTCATCCTCTTCTGAACTTCTCCCTGCGCTGCCAATCTCTTTTCTTAGAAGGGTCAGACCAAAGGGTAGCACAAAGGAAACGTATAAAAGGGTTTTTTTTAATGAGTTTAGTTTTTGACAATGCCCGAAACCCAATTTGCTTTGTCCATTTATTTTTTGTTCCCGTGTGCTGAGCTGATGGGTTTCCAAAATCAACCACCCACTGCAACCCCAAGACCGCATTCCAATCCAGTCGGATTTCCGGGTCCCATTTCATTTTCTTACCTTGACTCTCGTTTGAAAGCCTAGTGTTTGTCCCCCCCAGTTTGAAGAAGGTAATTTCAGACGTTCTTGGCTGCTTCAGATTTCAGCCTCCTTCATATTATGCAAAGGTGAAGAAACTAAACAGCACCAGTCTCAATCTGTTTCCTTCTGTTCATTTCAAGAAGGATGGTGGAGGTTTTTGTATGCCACCACAGCGGCAAGACTTTTATTAGCCAAAAACTGGAAATTGCAAGAGATACCAACAATAGAAGAATGGCAAATGAAGATGTTGGACTTTTTGGAGCTGGCTGACCCGACTGGAAGAATCCGCGACCGGAAAGAAGAGGAGATACAAGAGGACTGGAAGCAATTTAAAGAATATCTAGCTAAATATTGCAATATAAGATAAATAGAAAATTCTTGGAAGTAATAAATAGGCTTAGGGGTAGAATAAGAACATGTGTTAGTAATTATTATGGATTTGAATCTTAATAAAGGAGATGAGGTTAGTAAATGAAAGAAGTTAATATTATTAGAAATATGAATTTGGAGAACTGTTAAACTGGGGATATAATGAAATTCAGTCAGAGGGGATTTGAGGAAGTCAGTTATTAATGTAATGAAATTAGGAATTTGAAGCAATATATTTTTTATTTGTGTTATTTTTTTGTGTGTTTTGTAATGTTTTTCTTTTTTTTATCTTTTATGTGACAAATGTGAAAATCAACAAAAAATTATTTTTTGGGGGGGGGGGAGGATGGTGGAGGCAGAGTATAGCCATCACGGCTAGTAAACCACAGAAAACCCCCTCTGCCACAAATCTGTATAATTCTCTTTCCAAGGCGTTCAGGTTGGTGGTGATCACTGCCTCCTGGAGGAGCAAATTTCAGTTTAACTATGCACTGCACAAGGGGACTTTCCACCTACGTGCTGCTCATGAGACCAGGGCCCCGCAGGATCTGATTTCTTTCCGCAGGGCCTGTAAGACACAGTTGTTCCGCCTGGCCTTTGGCTTGGAATCAGATTGATCCCCTCAGCCTCTTCCTTTCTCCTTCCGTGATGGAACTCCTATTTGGCGACTTCCCTGGCTTTTTTCTGGCCCACGTAGGACCAGTCTGGATAGTCGGCCTTGGTGAAGACTTGACATTTTCATCCCCCAAAAAAGCTTTTGATTTGAGTTCCTACTGAAATGAGGCTGCATGTTAATGTTGTATTTTAATCTTGTTTTTAAGTTGTATTTCAAGCAATTGTTCTTATACCAGTGTTAGTCACCCTGAGCCCAATCTTGGCTGGGGAGGGCGGGGTATAAATAAAATTTAGTAATAATACAGTGGTACCTCGGGTTACATAAGCTTCAGGTTACAGACTCCGCTAACCCAGAAATAGTGCTTCAGGTTAAGAACTTTGCTTCAGGATGAGAACAGAAATCGTGCTCCGGCGGCGTGGCAGCAGCAGGAGGCGCCATTAGCTAAAGTGGTGCTTCAGGTTAAGTACAGTTTCAGGTTAAGTACGGACCTCCGGAACGAATTAAGTACTTAACCCGAGGTACCACTGTAATCATAATTTCCACTGACTGGTCTATGATGCATCTCTAGGGCAACTGGGTCTGTCATTTCCTGGCCTGGCGAACGGCAGATGAGGCAAATGGATTTGGAGACACACACAAACACCCCTCTCTATGGTGACACTATTTATTAAGAAATTTGGAATTACTTGGGTTTGTGGCAAAGATTCCAACAAGGCGATTTGATTTTATTTACTCAGCGGCTCGACCGGAATGGCGAGGGAGAATGAACTGCAGGTTGATAACGGGTTGAGAGGAGAATGTGGGATCCGGAACAAGCCTCCCCAACTCTGCACCCCAACCTCCAACCCCAAACGCCGCAAACCGGCTGTAGACCTTCCTCCTTGTTGCAACGCATCGTTTCATTTCCAAAGGAAAAAGCCCCGCGCTTCCACGAGGCGAAGGGGAGAGGAGACGGATCGCCCCCCTTCAGTCCAGCGTCCCTCCGAAGTGGTCAACAGCTCAAGGGACAGAGAGCGGGGAGGGAATCGGTTCGGGGGTCTCCCGAGAGCAGGCAGGGGGGGAGAGATCTGGTTCTTGGCGGCAGGCAGAGGAAGACTGTCATGGCTGTAACTTGGGAGGTCCAAAAAAGATCCCACGGTTCCCTGAGAGCAGGATTGGTGGCAGCAGTCGGAAAAGCATCCTGTCTTCTCCCCATTAACCTCCAAGTCGGATGCTCTGGATAATCTGGAAGATGGCTGTGAAGAGTAAGAGGGGGAAACGTAAGAATAACGCGCCTGGATCCGGCCAGTGGGCTCACCCATTCCAGGATCCTGTTCACACTGGGCAGAACAGCTTTACCTTTCAATAATCTTAAATTATTCTTGCTACCGTATTTTTGCTCTATAAGACGCACCAGACCATAAGACGCACGTAGTTTTTGGAGGAGGAAAACAAGAAAAAAAATATTCTGAATCTCAGAAGCCAGAACAGCAAGAGGGATCGCTGCGCAGTGAAAGCAGCAATCCCTCTTGCGGTTCTGGCTTCTGGGATAGCTGCGCAGCCTGCATTCGCTCCCTAAGACGCACACACATTTCCCCTTACTTTTTAGGAGGGAAAAGGTGATCTTATAGAGCAAAAAATACGGTAATTCCCTCTGCCTGCACATCAAGCAGTGTGTGAATTTTATGAAATTAACTAAAAATGTTTTGGAGGGCCATGTGGGGAACAGCAGGTAATAAATATAATAATAATAATAAAAAATAATAGTAATAATTTAACCAGACCTTTTCAGTAAGTGTTTCTTGTCAATGAGGGATGCGGGTGGCGCTGTGGTCTAAACCACTGAGCCTCTTGGGCTTGCCAATCAGAAGGTCGGCGGTTCGAATCCCCGCAAGAGGGTGAGCTCCTGTTGCTTGGTCCCTGCTCCTGCCAACCTAGCAGTTTGAAAGCACACCAGTGCAAGTAGATAAATAGGTACCGCTCCGGCGGGAAGGTAAACGGCGTTTCCGTGTGCTCTGGTTTCTGTCACGGTGTCCCGTTGCACCAGAAGTTGTTTAGTCCTGCTGGCCACATGAGCCGGAAAGCTATTTGTGGACAAAATGTCGTCTCCCTCGGCCCGAAAGCGAGATGAGCGCCGCAACCCCCGAGTCTGTCTTTGACTGGACTTAACCGTCCTTTACCTTTTATCTTCTTGTTAAGTGAATTTATCTTTCCATGCCTCTTTCATAACCTTTGTGTACACTGCTCAAGCAATATCTAAATTGTTGAAATAAATGAGTAAAAATGTTCTCCCTTGACTAGTTGCTCTCTCTCGTGCACACACACACAAACACAAACACATGCATTTTTATCCTCATTTTTGTGAGAATAAAACAGGAAGTCACATTTGCCACCAGGGGCTTTTTAAGGAAAAGAGAGAGACTGCAGCGGGTTGGGCTGGATGACCTCTGGGGGTCCCTTTCAATTCTATGAGAAACTGTTAATAAATGGGAAACTCACCTGATCCGCAGACCACGAAGACGAAGAGGGCCAGGAGCCAGGGGCCAACGGGGGCTTTTTCCTCTTGGGGTGTCTTCACAGAAGGGAAAGAGACCAGGAAAGGGTTAGAGAGACCACCTACCACCTGCAATTCCTTCCATTTGCTTATGATGGGCTAAATCTGGGCTTATTCCTGCCTATTCCCCTTTCCTGCAGCCTCAAACTGAGGTCTGGGGGCAGGAAGGGGAGAACCCGTGAGGACAGGAGGGGGCACAACTTTTCTAAGTGACTTCCCTCACATTCCCAAAATTCCCTTTTACCGTATTTTTCACCCTATAGGACGCACTTTTCCCCCTCCAAAAATGAAGGGGAAATGTGTGTGCGTCCTATGGGGCGAATGCAGGCTTTCGCTGAAGCCTGGAGAGTGAGAGGCGTCGGTGCGCACTGCCACCTCTCGCTCTCCAGGCTCCAGGAAGCTATCCGCAAGCCTTGTGTGCCCGGGGGAACTCCCCCTGGCGCGCAGGGCTTGCGGGCGGCAGCCGGCAGCGCGGAGCACGGGGCGCCCTTTGGAGGACGCCCCGTGCTTCGCGCAGGTGTCCGCAAGCCTTGCGCGCCCGGGGGGAACTCCTCCCGGACGCGCACGGCTTGCAGGCGGCAGCCGGGAGCACGGGGCGCCCTCCGGAGGACGCCCCGTGCTTTGCACAGGTGTCCGCAAGCCTTGCGCGCCTGGGGGAACTCCCCCGGCGCGCACGGCTTGCGGACAGCAGCCGGCAGTGTGGAGCATGGGGCGCCCTCTGGAGGACGCCCTGTGCTTCGCGCAGGTGTCCGCAGCCTGCCGCCCGGCGCGCATGGCGCCCTGAAGCAGAGCGCCCCGCGCGCCGGACAGACATCGGCCAGCCCCACAAGCTCGGGGGACAGCGGGGAGGCGCAGCGCCGCCATCCCACTTTTCCCCGACCTGGTTTTGGGGGGGAAATAAAGGGGGGGGGAATTTCCTTTATTTCCCCCCCCAAAAAGTAGGTGCGTCCTGTGGGACGGAGCGTACTATGGGACGAAAAATACGGTAATTCTCTCCCCCCAATTTGATCATAGGACAGCATTGCACAGATGGGCTCAAGAGACCATTATTATTATAATACTTATTTATACCTCCCCCCCGTTTCCCCCCCAGACTGGGACTCGAGGCGGCTTATGCAAACTAAATTGACGCAGATGAAACACAAGTAGTTAAAACATAGAAAATATAACCGTTTAGCTTATCTTCCATGCGTTTTTAGCTTTCTGCAACTCTTATAGGTTTACCCCTATCGAAAAGCAGATAATAAACTCAGGGCAGAATCAGAAAACTGGCAGAAGAGGCCCTGGAAATTAATAGAAACTAATCGGGGGGGGGGTCCTTCCAAGGATAGACCCCTCCTATTCCAGCCCCCTTAAGAGACAATTGCAACCCCCCCCCCAAAAAATCAGGCTTTCCCTAAGCAACCCCTCCACCGGTCAGGGTGCAACTCCGCTCCCCTTTCCGTGGAAGACCCCAGGGTCCTCAAATGGGGGGGGGCTTTGCTCCCAGGGAATTTAGGGTGCATGAGTGGGGTTGCAGCCTCAGACTTACCTGTGGGGTTTTTTTTGGGGGGGGGAAGAGTTCAGGTGATCCTCCCCACTCCCCTCCAAACCTCATTTCCAAACCTCATCCCTCCTGACCTAAGCTGCTCCCCCCATCTTTGCAAATACTGTATCTCAAACAGGGAGGGGGGTTTCTGAAATAAATAATTCATTGCTTCCCCAATTCTTCATCTCCACCCAAGCGCAGGTGCTCCCCCTCATTGCAAATTCCCCCGCCCCACTTTATCCCCTTTCTAATCCCCCACCTAGTTCACCCCCCATTGCAAACCCCCCTCCCCACTTTCTCCCCTTTCTGATTCCCCCTCCCTAGTTTACCCCCCATTGCAAACTCCCCCTCCCTACTTTCACCCCCATTGAAAACTCCCCCTCCCCACTTTCACCCCCATTGCAAACTCCCCCTCCCCACTTTCACCCCATTGAAAACTCCCCCTCCCCACTTTCACCCCCCATTGAAAACTCCCCCTCCCCACTTTCTTCCCCATTGCAAACTCCCCCTCCCCACTTTCACCCCCATTGCAAACTCCCCCTCCCCACTTTCTCCCCCACTGCAAACTCCCCCTCCCCACTTTCACCCCCATTGCAAACTCCCCCTCCCCACTTTCTTCCCCATTGCAAACTCCCCCTCCCCACTTTCACCCCCATTGCAAACTCCCCCTCCCCACTTTCTCCCCCACTGCAAACTCCCCCTCCCCACTTTCACCCCCATTGCAAACTCCCCCTCCCCACTTTCTCCCCTTTCCGATTCCCCCTCCCTAGTTCACCCCCCATTGCAAACTCCCCCCCAGCCCCCCCCATATACCGGGGCCCGATGGAGGCCCCCCCTCTGAGTGATGCTCTTGCTGTGCCTCTCGTTGGCCACTTTCATCCTTTGCACCCCAGACATGGCGGCGAGTTGGGGGGGGGCTGGTCAAGGTGGGGGGGTGGGCAAAGACCACCACCTCTGGAGCAGCTGCCGCTGTTGTCGTGGCGCCTTGGGCGGGGGGCCGCCTCCTTTCCCACCCCCCACCCCGGCTCCTCCCCGCGCAGGCGCAGCTTCCTGACGCCGCCCAGGAGGCCGCCATGTTGGCCTCTGCCCACAGTACCGCCGCCACCTAGTAGAAGGGCCGGATTGCTCCCGACGCCACCAAGGGCTACCGTATTTCTCCTAGTACGAAGGCACATTGTTGTAGAACTGGGGGGGGGCGGGGTTCGAAACACAGCCACCAAGACGAATGGAGATTCCCTCTTAGCCTAGCAGGAAAGTATTGCAGCGTTTGGGGTTTTCCGCTGAAATAAAAAAATTAAGGTCATATATATACAGTATATATATACTGTATATATATATTCCCTTCTTTTCCTTCTCCTCCTGCGATGAGGCTATATTTTAATGTTCCATTATTTTAATGTTGTATTTTATTTTTGTTTTTAAGTTTGTAATCATTCATCTTGTTCTTATTATTGCTTGTAAGCCGCTCTGAGCCCGGCCTTGGCTGGGGAGGGCGGGGTATAAATAAAAAAATTATATATATATATATATATATATATGCTTTCGTAGATTTTCACGGGTACAGGAATGCAGGTTTTGGTGTCCTCGGGTGTCTTCCCGTGTAAAAGTTGGGGTGTCTAGGCGACGTTTCGACGAGGTCTCACTCGTCATCTTCAGGCTGGTGCTTTCGGCTTCTTGTTACTGGAACAGAGCAGGATCTCAGTGTTTGAGTTCCTATAAATACTGTAGAGGGGGTGTGGTGTATAGCCTCCAATGTTCTGGGCAGAGAGGAAGTTCCCAGGCTAGTGTGCCTTTTCTTCTTTTGTTCCTTAATTACTTGAGAGATATCTTGAGTGATTTCTTGAGTGATATCCTGAGTACCACTTAGGTGGGTCATTAGGTGTGGATTAGTTGTTAAAGTCTTTGTGTCTTGACCTCTTGAACTTTGTGAAGAGTTTTCCTGAGAAGATGGCTGTACTGTACTTAGTTGTGCTCTGGCTTGGCTTCGTGTATAGGGGCGAGCTGTGGTTTTGTGGCTTGTGTCAGCCAGATCTGTGTAGGGATTGCAGGGGGGTGCAGCATCCGGAGGTGCCACCATGGATTGGCTACTGGATGGTGTCTGTAATTCATCTGTGGAGAGGGTCTGGGTTTGGGTCTGGTGTGGTTGATTGGTGTTGGCGTTCTGTGTGCCTCTGGATCTGGTGTCAGTTTTTGTGGGGAGGGCTAATTTCCAGATGTCTGGCAAGCGGGATGTGTCGTCACGCTTGTTCATGTTGTGAGGGTGTTTCTCTATCTCGATGGCTTCCATGATTATTCTCTTGTGGTGATGTTCCGTGTTAAAGAGCAATTTGGAATCTGCAAAATTAATTTCGTGTCCTGTTTCTTTCATGTGTTGGAAAAGAGAGGAAGTTTTTTCTTCTTTTTTGACGGCATTCTTGTGTTCTGCGATACGTGCATTTATTCGTCTGTTTGTTTGTCCAATGTACGTGGCTGGGCAGACTTTGCAGGGTATTTCATAGATCCCTTGGTTTTCCAACTGGATTTTATCCTTGGGGTTTCTGAGGATATTGGCTATTTTTTGGTTGGTGCAAAAGGCTGTTTTGATATTGTGTTTATGGAGGATTTTGCTAATTTTATCTGTAGTGCCCTTGATATAAGGAAGGAGGGCCATGCCATTGTTTTCTTCTGTGTCTTGGTTTTTGGGGGGTGTTTCCTTTTGGATTAGCTTCGTAATCCTGTTTTGCTGGTATCCATTGGCAATTAACACGTTTGAGAGATTCTGTAACTCAGTTGTCAAGTGGTCTTTGTCCGCCAGGCGTTTGGTTCTGGAGATGAGAGTCTTGGCTACGGAGTTTATTTGTGCAGGGTGGTGGTGTGATTGTGCATGTAAGTAGCGGTTGGTGTGTGTTTTTTTCCGGTAGATAGTGTGTCCTAGGGAGCCATCAGGTTTTTTGTAGATTAGGACGTCAAGGAAGGGAAGTTGGTTGTTGGCTTCTATTTCCATAGTGAATTGTATTTTGGGGTGTAAGTTGTTGAGATGTGTGAGGAAGCTATCCAGTTTTTTAACCACACGGGAAGGAAAAACTGGATAGCTTCCTCACACATCTCAACAACTTACACCCCAAAATACAATTCACTATGGAAATAGAAGCCAACAACCAACTTCCCTTCCTTGACGTCCTAATCTACAAAAAACCTGATGGCTCCCTAGGACACACTATCTACCGGAAAAAAACACACACCAACCGCTACTTACATGCACAATCACACCACCACCCTGCACAAATAAACTCCGTAGCCAAGACTCTCATCTCCAGAACCAAACGCCTGGCGGACAAAGACCACTTGACAACTGAGTTACAGAATC
This sequence comes from Podarcis erhardii, assembly GCF_964252035.2. Lineage (NCBI taxonomy): Eukaryota > Metazoa > Chordata > Lepidosauria > Squamata > Lacertidae > Podarcis > Podarcis erhardii. Next base: position 991,459 of record NC_138502.1, on the reverse strand, counting down.
TCTCAAACGTGTTAATTGCCAATGGATACCAGCAAAACAGGATTACGAAGCTAATCCAAAAGGAAACACCCCCCAAAAACCAAGACACAGAAGAAAACAATGGCATGGCCCTCCTTCCTTATATCAAGGGCACTACAGATAAAATTAGCAAAATCCTCCATAAACACAATATCAAAACAGCCTTTTGCACCAACCAAAAAATAGCCAATATCCTCAGAAACCCCAAGGATAAAATCCAGTTGGAAAACCAAGGGATCTATGAAATACCCTGCAAAGTCTGCCCAGCCACGTACATTGGACAAACAAACAGACGAATAAATGCACGTATCGCAGAACACAAGAATGCCGTCAAAAAAGAAGAAAAAACTTCCTCTCTTTTCCAACACATGAAAGAAACAGGACACGAAATTAATTTTGCAGATTCCAAATTGCTCTTTAACACGGAACATCACCACAAGAGAATAATCATGGAAGCCATCGAGATAGAGAAACACCCTCACAACATGAACAAGCGTGACGACACATCCCGCTTGCCAGACATCTGGAAATTAGCCCTCCCCACAAAAACTGACACCAGATCCAGAGGCACACAGAACGCCAACACCAATCAACCACACCAGACCCAAACCCAGACCCTCTCCACAGATGAATTACAGACACCATCCAGTAGCCAATCCATGGTGGCACCTCCGGATGCTGCACCCCCCTGCAATCCCTACACAGACCTGGCTGACACAAGCCACAAAACCACAGCTCGCCCCTATACACGAAGCCAAGCCAGAGCACAACTAAGTACAGTACAGCCATCTTCTCAGGAAAACTCTTCACAAAGTTCAAGAGGTCAAGACACAAATACTTTAACAACTAATCCACACCTAATGACCCACCTAAGTGGTACTCAGGATATCACTCAAGAAATCACTCAAGATATCTCTCAAGTAATTAAGGAACAAAAGAAGAAAAGGCACACTAGCCTGGGAACTTCCTCTCTGCCCAGAACATTGGAGGCTATACACCACACCCCCTCTACAGTATTTATAGGAACTCAAACACTGAGATCCAGCTCTGTTCCAGTAACAAGAAGCCGAAAGCACCAGCCTGAAGATGACGAGTGAGACCTCGTCGAAACGTCGCCTAGACACCCCAACTTTTACACGGGAAGACACCCGAGGACACCAAAACCTGCATATATATATATATATATATATATATGGGACGTGGGTGGCGCTGTGGGTTAAACCACAGAGCCTACGACTTGCAGATCAAAAGGTTGGCAGTTCGAATCCCCGCAATGACGGGGTGAGCTCCCGCTGCTCGGTCCCTGCTCCTGCCAACCTAGCAGTTCGAAAGCATGTCAGAGTGCAAGTAGATCAATAGGTACCACTCCGGCGGGAAGGTAAACGGCGTTTCCGTGTGCTGCTCTGGTTCGCCAGAAGCGGCTCAGTCCTGCTGGTCACATGACCCGGAAGCTGGACGCCGGCTCCCTCGGCCAGTAAAGCGAGATGAGCGCCGCAACCCCCGAGTCGTCCGTGACTGGACCTAATGGTCAGGGGTCCCTTTACCATATATATATGTGTGTGTGTGTGTGTGTGTGTGTGTGTGTTCATAAATGTACCAAGCAAACATGTACATAAATTATATAAATATATAAACCCCATGTCTGAAGCAGCACAGGAAAACAGCCCTGAAACCATTTTGACTCCCAAACTGACCAAATGACTTGTCATTTCCTTCGCAAATCCTGTCTTAAGGGTATGTCTATGTATGAATAGGGTGAGCCTGTGACCTGGCTCAGGAACTAAGTATTTGTCATTACAAAAGACTGGCCAGGCTCCCCAGGCAATCCAATCAAGTGAGCATTAACAGGTAACCTGCCAGACAGAAGGTAAACAATGCACTCAGATTTCTGCTGTAGACCGCCCTTTCTGTAAATTGCTCCAGGGCGAGCAATTTAAATTGGCTATATTTGGGCAGGCACACCTTTGTTTGGGGTCCTCCTCCTTTCCTGCGTGTGAAGGGGGCACCCTGTTGCAACAGCTCTATAAATATTGCTTCTCAATATTCTCTGGTTGGCCTCTGTTCTTTTCTCCGACTGATGGAGAACCTGCAAAGGACTCTATAACGGCTCTTGTGTCCCTCATAAGGGAATAAGGGCAGATTTTCGTTTATTGCAGATGAAAGGGCCCAGAAAAAGCACAAGGGCCCCCACCCCAAAAAGCAATTCTGACTTTTTTTTTGTCCCACCTTGTTTTAACATTCTAATTCCCCTGCGCTTGGCAAGGCTGCAAAAAGATCTACTGCCCTCCTCATCCGTAGTACTGCAATGTCAGCACAAACGCCTGTTAGGTGCATGCAGAAATGGTCGTTTCCAAGCCCGTAAATAAAATTAATCCGATCCCATTATTCCTCTTTGGGGCAAAAACAAGTGTGGGAAAATATTTTCCCCACTATCTCTCCAGAACTTCTGGAAGGGAAGAAGAATTTAAGAGCACCAAACTATCGAAGGCTTTTCACCAAAGCCAGACTAAACGTCTTTCCTTCTGCAGTGTTGAGAGGAGTTCCCTACCAGGACAGACTTTGCTTGTGTGCTCAAGACATTGATTCCATAAATCATATTTTGTTGCACTGTGCAAAATATGAGCAAGCCAGGGCTTAACTGATACTACCCTTGCTGGTACTTTTCCCGGGAAAATCAGAGGCTCACAAATGCTAGAACATTAGCAGTTGCAAAGTTTTTATCGGTGGTTGCAAGAACAAATGATCCCTATTTTCTGAACAAAATGCTTGTTTAACCTGGAGGTAGGCTGTATGAATTGTGTATTGCTTTGTAATGATTTGTTGGGTCTCTGGACAGTAATAAAGATTGATGATGATGATGATGAATTTGAGAGAGAGAGAGAGAGAGAGAGAGAGAGATTTTCTCCCACAATCAACAAGAATATAGAGGGTTTTTTAAAGAAAAATTCTATAAATTTCATAATAAATAAAACTGATTAAATGTGTTAATACGAATGGAAATCAAAACACCTGCAGCTGTTGATAAGCGATTACGATCAAGACTGAATGTAATTGGATGAATTCAGACTTCGGAAGCAGGATGAAGCAAAACCATCTCACCTGGAAATCTAGTGTGCGGGAGGCCACGCAAAATGTATAATTGGCTTTATAACTGACATATATTTGAATCTGAATTGCCATTTGAAATGGGTAACATGTGGTTTATATCTGATTTTAGTAACCAAAAATTTTAAAAAATAATTAGTTACAAAAAACCCCAACAACATAGAAGTTTTACATATAATAATCTTTATTTATTTATTTTATTTTAAAAAAAGAAAGCCAGTGAAAGAAAAAGTAGTTTAAAAGCCCCCCCCCCTTTCGGAGGCAGCGGCTTCCTGTTCCTTGATCCCGAAAGAGGGGCACAGGACCCCCACCCAAAGGCTCTTCCTTCGCGCCCCCCAAATTGCCAGAGGAGGAGCGAGGTATCCTAAAGACACAACCCCCCTTAAAAAAAGACCAGCCCCGTGTCAAACTCCCCCCACCCAGCCAAAAAGAACCCACTTAAAAACCCTGACTCTTGTGCAGAGGTAATTAACATCGTAATACTAATTCCAGGTACCGTTAAAAATAGGGCAGGTGGGGCGTTTATGGGGGCCGGAATCGGGGAGGAAAGGGGGGGACGTACCAGCTAACCGTTGCTGTGCAGCACAATTGAATCCCGTGCGCACCTGACTCATGCCATTTCAGCCATGCGCGGCTGAAACGGCGCAAGTTGAATCCGGGCGAGGTGGAGAGTTCGAGGGCTGTTTTCGCACCAGGTCCACCTGGGGTTACCCAGGGCGTAAAGAGCCTCTAAGCCAGGGGTCAGCAAACTTACCGTGCCTCGGGTAAGTTTCAGGGTCGGAGGAGCACCAGAAATCACTTATGCGCATGCACAAGCGTTATTTGCGCATGCGCACACGCTATTTCCGGCGCACATCCGGGTCGGAGGAGCACCGGAAATAGCTTGTGTGCATGTGCACAGGCCAACTCCGACCCGGGTGTGCACCGGAAATAACACTTGCGCATGCACACAAGCTATTTCCGGTGCTCCTCCGACCCAGAAGTGGGTGCCTGCGCAGCGCAGCGCCGGTAAGAGCGGGTGGTGGGGGTCGCCATGGGCCAGATAAACGAGTCCTTCGGGCCTGATCCGGCCCGTGGGCCTTAGTTTGGGGACCCCTTCTCTAAGCTGTCTGATATGCTTGGGGAGTGAGATGCCTGCTCATTTCGCCGGCTCTGGTATGTTCATTGACATCCAAGTTCCTGCACTGCCACACACACCCCAGGCACCCTAGAGGCCCGCAAGGTTGGTTTCTGCTTATTTATTCCGTAAAATCCATGCGCCGTTTCATGGCAAGCACCTCAAAGTGGTTTCTCCAACAAGCTGAAACTGCAAAATCGAGGGGAACTTGATCAACGGCAGCAATTTAAAACGTACAGTCATAACTCATGCTACGCCCGCTTCATGTTACCATATTTTTTGCTCCATAAGGCGCACCAGACCATAAGGCGCACCTAGTTTTTAGTGGGGGGGGGGAATCAAGAAAAAAAATCTTATTCTCCCCCCCCCCCAGGCCCAAAGAGCAAAGAAGCCAAGACAGCGAGCAGGATCCATCCCGCTGGCTTCTTCTTTAGCCGCGCGCAACCTCTCCAGCCGGGAGAGGCTGCGCGCGGCTTTGGCAGAAGCCAAGACAGCGAGCGGGATGGATCCTGCTCGCTGTCTTGGCTTCGTTTTTAGCCGTGGGGCTGGAGCTGGGGAAGCCCGAGCTTCCCCCAACCCCAGCCCCCATAACAGGTCCGGGAGCGGCGGCAAGGTTGCAAAGCCTTTGGAGCGCAGCGCAAGTTCCCGCTGTACTCCAAAGGCTTCAGCGATAGCCGCCTGAAGCCTTTGGAGCGCAGCGAGAACTTGCGCTGCCTTCCGAAGGCTTCGGGTTCCTTTTACTGAAGCGAAAGGAACCCGAAGCCTTTGGAGCGCAGCGCGAGGTCCTGCTGTGCTCCGGAGGCTTCGCGTTGCTTTCGCTGAAGCCTGGAGAGCGAGAGGGGTCGGTGCGCACTGACGCCTCTCGCTCTCCAGGCTTCAGTGAAAGAAATGGGAAGCCTCCGGAGCGTGGAGGGAGCGCTCCCTCTGCGCTTTGGAGGCTTCGCGTTGCTATCGCTGAAGCCAAGGAGCCTGCATGCGCTCCATAAGACGCACACACATTTCCCCTTCGTTTATGGAGGGGGAAAAGTGCGTCCTATAGAGTGAAAAATACAGTACGTTCTTTCAGGTTACGACCCACGGCAACCCGGAAGTACCGGAAAGGGTTTCTTCTGGGTTCCACCGCTCGTGCATGCGCAGAAGCATAAAACGATGTCACGCGCCTGCGTGGTGAATCGCAACCCGCAGATGCGCAGACGCTCTGCTGCGGGTTGCGTTCTTTTCATGTTGCGAATGGGCCTCCGGAACGGATCCCGTTCGCAACCAAAGGTACCGCTGTAGTGAAAAACTGAAACCAGCTGAAATTTCAAGTTGGGTTTCTAAGCGCCCGGTCAGGCTTGCCTAAAGGAGAACGCTTTTAAGCAGGCGCTGAAAGGGGCACAGCTGAAAGCGCTCGCTTTGGGATCAATAGGCGGGGAGTTCCAAAGTCTGCAGACACTGCTGCGCCGAATGATTGAGGGCGTGCGAGCGCAGGAAATGGGGGTTACATAGCCCCGATTCTGCCGATCGAAGAGGTTGAGTGGGCAAATGTGGAGCGAGGAGACGATCTCGCAGGCTAAGGGCCTTTTAAGCTCCCCCCGTGTTGCTTGCTGGGCTCTGGGAGTACGGGGGATTCCCCCCCCCCCAGTGCTTGGGTGACTCCCAGGGTTTGGATACACGCCATTTCCCCGTGCACGCAGAACCCTCGGAACCGAACCGCCGCTGCGCGAGATGCGACCATGCCACACGGAACGCTACATGGCTTGGAGCGTGGGGTCTCGCCACGCCCACCTTACGGAGAGAAATAGCAGCTTGCAAACTACAGTTCCCAAGAGGCGCTTCCCCTCAATGCAGCCCCAGCGAGGAAAGGGTGTGGAATAAATAATGACGACAATAAAAGCTCGGCAAGGACTGTGGCTGCAGCAGCACAAGGGCCTCTTCGCCTTGCGCACCCGGTTCCTGCGGGGTCTGCCGCCATCAGGCGCTGCTCTCGGCGGGGGGGACCTGGGCCCGGGTGCTCGTCTGGGGCTGGGGAGGCCACTCCGGGTCGAAGAGGAGCTCCTGGGCCAGGCGCTTGTATTTGGCCCGTGGAGGGGCGTTCCGGCGGCAGGAGTAGCCAGGCGCCGCCTCGTCCAACTCCAGCTGCAATGGGGAGAGTGGAAGGGTGTCAGCATCTTCGGACAGCTCTGGGAGCCCAGAATCGAAAACCATTTTCCCCAGAAGACAAAACTAAGTTTTTCTTATAGTTTAATTCTGTGTCCAGGGCAGCTGTCTGCCAGCTCCATCTGGTACGCAGGCTGAGACCCTCCCTGCCCGCAGTCTGTCTCGCCAGAGTGGCGCATGCTCTAGTTATCTTCCGGGTTGGCGCCATCGCCGGATGGCGGACTCCCTCCGAGCTCCGGAGGGAGCCTGCTCGGCAGGGGCTGGGTTCTACCGCGCCGGCGACGCGGGGACCCTCAAAAACCATGGGCGCTGAAACCCATGGGCATGGTGACTCGGTGGGCACTGTTTGCGCCCCCCCCACCACGCGAAGGAGCGTTTTTAAAGGCTACGGAGCGGGTGACAGGGAGGGGGTGGTGCTGTGAGTCCTCCGCTTCCCCTGCCGAGTGAAGCCGCATGCCATTTGGCGGAGAGCGCTGACTTCTTCCATTGAAAATCTGGACTCAAAAGAATAACCCGTGAGTAATTGGAACTTGGATTAAAAAGGGGAATTTTTTTAAAAAAAAAAATTCGGAGCAAGCGGGGGAGGTGCAAAAAGGAAGTCAGCCTCCCCCCTGTTGTAGAGGAGCTAAAGCAAAGGATTTGACAACTAAGATCGAGTGCAACCTTTTTTTTTTTATAAAGTTATTAATTTCGCGATGGAAAATTATAAGCTGGGCTGGAGGAGAAAAGTGGAATGTGAATTAAAATGCACCCCCCCCCGGAAACCCCGGGAGCGATCCGTGAGAGCGCCGGGAGAGGAGAAATAGAGGTTTTGACAGCTGTCAAAGGAGCTGTCAAAGCGGAAGAACAAAAAGAGAACTTTGTTACGAGGACTTTGCTGGTTACATTTGTTATAAATTGGATATAAACTGTTTAAAACAAGGAATAATAAGTTACTTTGACTGGTGGGTGTGATCGGGAAGGAAACTGAGTTATTATAATCCCTCTAGAGGAGCTGTGGGTCATTACAAGTATTGCTGGCATGGAATTTGAATCGGACTTTTTATCTCCTGGGAAACTGCAGAAATGGAACACTATTTTGTCTACAGAGGTCTACACACTAAAGGAGACAATAGATTTATCTATTGAAGAATGGAAGGGACTTGACGTAATGTTTTGTTCCTGAATAACAAAGCCTCTGCAGAGGAATTACAAGCTTTCTGGAATTAGAACATTTGTGCAGGAGAGCAGGAAAAAAAAAAAAAAAAGAGGAGGAGAGAGAACAACAAGAACAACAAGAATAACAAGAATTGGACAAAGTTGGAAGATAGACTGCTTCCAAGATTGGACATTCGAAACCAAAGATGATTAAAGGACAGCAAAGATTATTAAAAAGACGGCAAAGCGGACTGGTGAAGGACTATGGCTTAGATGTGGGAGCTCCAGGATGACAGTAGACATTGACGGACACTGGGAACGCAACCGGGAAAGGGGGGAGGGAAATTTGGAATCCAAAGGGTGTTAAATTACATTTTATTCTTTTTTCTATTTTTTATGTTAATCTGTATTGCATACTAAAGAGGGGAACTCGTGGAAGGGAACAGGTCGATTTTAGGGGATGGGAAAACATTTTTTAAATTGGGTTAATGATAATAATTTTAAAACTTGGGGTAAGAATTTGCTGAACCTATTTGAAAGAATTGGAATACAAGAGGGGGAGGGGAGGGGAAGTCCTGGGAAGATGCCAATGAAAATGAGGTTTTAAATTTGGATGTTTTTCTTTTTCTGTTGTATTTGAAAATCTTTAATAAATATTATTTAAAAAAAAAAAATAGTTATCTTCCGCTTGGACTACTGCCATGCGCTCTACGTGGGGCTGCCTTTGAAGGTGACTCGGAAACTACAACTAATCCAGAATGCGGCAGCTGGACCGGTGACTGGGGCAGCAGCCAAGACCACATAACACCGGTCCTGAAAGACCTACATTGGCTCCCAGTACGTTTCCGAGCACAATTCAAAGTGTTGGTGCTGACCATGAAAGCCCTAAACTGCCTCGGTCCAGTAGACCTGAAGGAGCGTCTCCACCCCCATCGTTCTGCCTGGACGCTGAGGTCCAGCGCCGAGGGCCTTCTGGCGGTTCCCTCATTGCGAGAAGCCAGGTTACAGGGAACCAGGCAGAGGGCCTTCTCGGTGGTGGCGCCTGCCCTGTGGAATGCCCTCCCATCAGATGTCAAAGAGAAAAACAACTACCTGACATTCAGGAGACATCTTAAGGGAAGTTTTTAATGTGTGACATTTTAGTGTATTTTTGGTCTCTGTGGAAGCCGCCCAGAGTGGCTGGGGAAACCCAGCCAGATGGGCGGGGTACAAATAAAAAATTATATTATTATTATTATTATACACGACGTCTGCAGCAAGAATCCTGGTGGCTAAGTATCGGAAAGGGGATCAGTTACCCACTAGGGGAGAATGGCTATGTAAGCTTTCAGAATATTTAGAATGAGCCGAATGGACAGATATAATAAGGCAAAAAACCCAGAAGGGAAGTGAAAAAGGGAGTGCCTAAAGGAATACCTTTAGGACAGAAATCTGGCCGAGTCTAGAATAACCTTATGAAGTGAAAGGATAAGAAAGAGGAATTTATATCTAGATGCTAGGATAGAGATGATAAGGGAAATAGGAAGACACAATGAGAGGTAAAGAAGGTGCTGTGGGATTGGTGGAAGTCAATGTCTGTTTTGCTTTTTAGTGTTTATATTATTAACTTGTAAGATATGAATTTGTTTGGGGTTTTTTTGTATGCTGGTTTTTGTGTTTTGTGTATTGTTATTTTTTGATATTTTTTCCTGTTGTTGTGTGGAAAATACTAATAAAATTTACTTAAGAAAGAAAGAAAGAGAGGGGGGATTTGCCCTGCCGGACTTAAGATTATACTACGAAGCAGCAGCTTTCTGCTGGCTGAAAGACTGGCTACTTCTTGAGAACACAGACATCTTAGATTTGGAAGGATATGATAATTGTTTTGGTTGGCATGCATACTTATGGTATAACAAGGCAATGGTGTACAAAGGTTTTAAAAACCATACTGTTAGAAAAGCATTATATAATGTTTGGAGCAGATACAAAGATCTACTGGAAACTAAAACTCCCAGGTGGTTGTCACCAATGGAAGCCAAGGGGGTGAAAAAACTTAATATGGATTCTAAATGGCCAAAATATTGTGAAATCTTAGAATATGAAGGTGAAAGGGTAAAGCTTCAGAGTTACGAAAAACTAAAGTCCAAAGTTCGAGATTGGCTGCATTACTATCAGATAAATGAGACATTTAAAGAGGACAGGAAAATAGGATTTCAGAAGGAGAGGTCAAAGTTAGAAACGGAACTGTTAGAACCCAATACTAAGAATCTGTCAAGAATGTATAATTTGCTGCTTAAATGGAATACACAGGAGGAAACGGTGAAATCAGCTATGATTAAATGGGCACAGGATATCGGTCATGACATTATGTTTGCTGACTGGGAACAGTTATGGACCACTGGTGTTAAGTTTACGGCATGTAATGCCTTAAAAGAAAATATAATGAAAATGATCTACAGGTGGTACATGACCCCAGTCAAGCTTGCAAAAATTTACCATTTGCCCAATAATAAATGTTGGAAATGTAATGAGAATGAAGGTACCTTTTATCACCTATGGTAGACCTGCCCGAGGGTGAAAGCATTCTGGGAAATGATCTATAATGAAATTAAGAAAGTCCTTAAATGGACATTTACTAAGAAACCAGAGGCTTTTCTCCTGGGCATGGTTGGCCAATTGGTGCCAAAGAAGGATAGGACTTTCTTTATGTATGCTACTACTGCAGCAAGAATTCTTCTGGCAAAGTATTGGAAGATGCAAGAACTACCTACTCTGGAAGAATGGCAGACAAAGGTGATTGACTTCATGGGACTGGCAGAGATGACCGGCAGAATTCGTGACCAGGGGAAAGAGGCAGTGGAAGAAGACTGGAAGAAATTTAAAATATATCTTAAAAACTGTTGTAAAATTGAGGAGTGTTAAGATGTCGAGGGGTAAGAAGCAGAGAACTACAGCCGTAATTAACAAATTTATGGGAATTTAATGAAGGGAACTAAATGGATAAATTGACTAAAGGGTTGCTAAAAAATTTTAAAATAAGGATGCAGCGAAAGGGAGGTAAGGGGAAGTCGATTGAAAGAAGTTACAAGAAAATAAGATTATGAATTTATTTATGTGTGATTTGTTTATGTTTGTTTGTATTTTGTGATGTGTTTGTTTTTTAATTATGTGTTTTAAAAATTGAATAAAAATTATTATAAAAAAGAAAGAAAGAGAGAACCATTTCCCCCAACAGGTCTTGAGAGTCAAGAACTATGTTTCCCACGCACCCGGTCAGCCCTCCTCCAAGCAACATTTTCTACTAAGGCTTTCCCCCCTCTCAGGACTTGTGCGACACAGCACCTGGCACCCTCCTGCTTAAATGCGGTTGCTCCGTGGCAGGGGGTTGGGCTGGATGATCCCTGGGGTTCCCTTTCAGCCCTGAAGTTCTGTGATTCTATGACCTCAGAAGGTGGTGGACTCTCCTCTGTTTTTGGGGGGCAGTGGGGGGGGTAACAGAGGTTCAAAGGCCACATGTCAGGGAGCCTTTAGCGGTGACTTGTTCTCTGAGAACCTTGGGGATCCAAAGATGTGGGGAAGAGATGAATAATAATAGTGATGATGATGATGATGACTGGGTTTCCCCAGCCACTCTGGGCAGCTTCCAACAAAAGATTAAAAATACATTAAATCAGGGGTCAGCAGGGGGCAGGTCCACTGTCTCTCAGACCTTCTGGGGGGCCGGACTATATGGGGGGGGGAAATGAACGAATTCCTATGCCCCACAAATAACCCAGAGATGCATTTTAAATAAAAGCGCACATTCTACTCATGTAAAAACATGCCGATTCCTGGACTGTCCGCAGGCCGGATTGAGAAGGCGATTGGGCCGCATCCGGCCCCTGGGCCTTAGTTTGCCTACCCAAGCATCAAACATCAGACATTAAAAACTTCCCTAAACAGGGCTGCCTTCAGATGTCTTCTAAATGTCAGATAGTTGTTTATTTCCTTGAAATCTGATGGGAGGGCGTTCCACAGGGCGGGCAATATGGATCATTGTTCTCCCCGCACATCAGTCAAGTATCCCGGCAGCTTTGGAGTCCCAACGCACAGAATCTATGGGGTTCAGACACGCCCTCCCACTGGCTGCTCCCCACGCCCTGCCCTCACAAGAGGAAGAGAGGCAGCGTGGTGTAGTGGTTAGAGTGTCGGACTAGGGCCTGGGACAAACCCGATGGGTGATGAGCTTGGCTGCCAGCCCCTCACTCTAAGCATCGCCTCCTTCACATGACTGTTGCGGGGACAGCGCCATGCGCCACTTTGAGCTCGCTGCGGGAAAAGGAGGGGTGTAAAGCCACAAACCGCCGGTCTCCCCTTACCTGCGGGTAGGTGGCCCGGTTCGGATACTCGTACTTCCTCCTCTTGTAGCAAACCCGCTGCCACAGGGTGTCGCAGTCGCAGACAAAGTTCTAGGTGATATAAGAATTGAAGAGACCCAGGGTGCAGGTTTTTATTTTGTTTTAAAAACATCCCAATGTTCATTGCGTCGAATGTTCCCTGCATTTTGTGACTCTCGCGCCTCCCTCCTTTTGATACACCCCAGGGAAGTGGATAGCAATGTACCGTATTTTTCGCTCCATAAGACGCACCTAGTTTTTAGAGGAGAAAAACGGGGGGGGGGGGAATATTCTGAACGAAACAGTGGGTGTATGATTTTTGTGGTTCATGCTGTGGCCACAGACGTGTGATTTGACATGTGAATTTGGGGTAATGCCATGCAAAAATCCTGAGGATCCATGTGGATCCGTGCTTTGTAACCACGTTTTTGCGCCACTGCGGCCCCAGGAAACAGTGGGTGAGTGTTTTTTTTGGTGCAGGCTGCAGGCATGGACATGCTATGTGATCTGATGGTGAATTTGGGGTGACCCAATGCAAAAATCCTGAGGATCCATGGGCTTTTACCTCCCCCCTCCCAGGCAGCCTCCTTTATCTCTAGCGTCCCTTATCTCTCTCCCGATTCCACCGATCAGCTGCTTCCTTTCAACACTCCCTTCCCTCTTGTTTGCCTTAGTGTCTTTTCCTTAGCTGGAGCAGTTTTTGCTCCTCCTTTTCTTCTAATTTCTCTCCTTATTGCTTTGGTCTTCCTGTTTCCCCCCTTTGCAAGTTCACTGTCTTTTCCTCCCCCCTCCCAAGCAGCCTCCTTTATTGCTAGCGTCCCTTATCTCGCTCCTGGCAAGAAAGCTTGCCAGTCAGCGGCTTTCTTTCCCCCCCAAATAAGTTAAGATGACCTAAATAGAATTACTTGCGAGTATCAGATAGGCCTAGGATTTAAATATGTGATGTTATAGAATACTAAGGTTAAAAGCCAAAATCAGCAGCTTTTTTTCAACACCCACTTCCCTCTTTCAAAAAAAAAAAAAGGAAAAAAAAGAGCATGATCTGCTTTTCGCCCCTGGGAAATTCGGCTCCAGGGACCACACATTTGCTCCATAAAATGCACAGACATTTCCCCTTATTTTTTAGGAAGAAAAAATAAGTGCGTCTTATGGAGTGAAAAATACGGTATCTTGATATCCCTTGGCCTGTAACCTAATGTATGGAGCATGGTGTTTGGCGTTTGAGGATTCCTCGGCTGCTGTGTCTGAACTGCTACCTAAGTTTCATTCTGCTATGTCTCTGGGCAGCCTTTTCGAACTGGCTCTTCCAAGCCACTGGTTGGCAGGGCTGCCCTACTGAAAAGGATATACCAAGAGCTCTGGCCAAAAGTTTCAATACAAGGAATAATTCCTACTCGAGAGTTGAAAAGAAAAATGTGTATATTCTGCTAAGAATAACAGTTTTAAACTAATAGTAAATTTAAACACAACGTATAAGTGCAGAAATAATGTAGTTTCAAATACCAGTACACAACAATTGTTTTGATATTTGATATTACCAGCTGAAGAAGGCATTTGCTCCGAAACAGGGCCCTGTCCTGGTCACCACTACTGAGTCGTACATCTAATTCACACTCCGGATACTTCTTTTTGGCCCTATTTGATTCTTTATTCTGACTTTATATAATATGGACTCTTTTTGACTGCCATTGAGACTTGTATAAAACAATTGTTGTGTACTGGTATTTTATGTACCTTTACACTATATCACTGCATATTTGAAACTACATTATTTCTGCACTTAAACGTTGTGTTTAAATTTACTATTATTTTAAAACTGTCGCACTTATACGTTGTGTTTAAATTTACTATTAGTTTAAAACTGTTATTCTTAGCAGAATATACACGTTTTTCTTTTCAACTCTCGAGTAGGAATTATTCCTTGTATTGAAACTTTTGGCCAGAGCTCTTGGTATATCCTTTTCAGGGCTGCCCTACTGCCATAGCTATAATAAATGCTGGGAGGGTCCTTCATGGATTAATTGTTTTATTTAAGAGGTGGCCCCCCCACCTGCGTAACGAACAATCCAGTACAGAAGCAAACTCTTGCCGTACAGGTTAAGGAGGGAGGCGAACAGAGAGAACGACAGGCTTGGTCTGTTATGGGGCAGAGACTTGGAAACCCAAATTGGGGAGAGGAAAAGAGCACACCCACCCTCCTGCCCCCTCGGCAAACACCCCCAAGAGGGGAGCAGGATCCTTCCCCTCTCCACGACTCACCTCCAGGGAGAGGGACAGCGCCAGGTTGCTCAGCGTCAAGGCCAGCAGGATGAGTCTCCACTCAAAGGGGATGCAAGCCAGCTGGAAAAAGAGGGAGCAGTCAGTCTTGATTTCCTTCTATGGCAGAGGTTGCCAAAATGAGCTGGAGCACCCTCCAGCAGTGGGAGGGGGGGGTTCCTTAGAGGGACGCTAAGAGCCAAGCTTTGAAAAGCTGTTATCCCTGGCTCACATTCAGCCAATTTATAGTTGTATAAATGATACCTGAAGGAGCGTCTCCACCCCCATCCTTCGGCACGGACACGGAGGTCCAGCTCCAAGGGCCTTCTGGCGGTTCCCTCCCTGCAGGAAGTGAGGTTGCAGGGAACCAGGCAGAGGGCCTTCTCGGTGGTGGCACCCTCCCATCAGATGTCAAGGAGTTAAAGAACTATCTGGCTTTTAGAAGACATCTGAAGGCAGGCCTGTTTAAAGGTAAAGGTAATGGGACGCCTGACCGTTAACTCCAGTCGCGGACGACTCTGGGGTTGCGGCGCTCATCTCGCTTTACTGGCCGAGGGAGCCGGGGTACAGCTTCCGGGTCATGTGGCGAACCAGAGCAGCGCACAGAAACGCCGTTTACTTTCCCACCGGAGCGGTACCTATTTATCTACTTGCACTTTGAGGTGCTTTCGAACTGCTAGGTGGGCAGGAGCAGGGACCGAACAACGGGAGCTCACCCCGTCGCGGGGATTCGAACCACCGACCTTCTGATCGGCAAGTCCTAGGCTCTGTGGTTTAACCCACAGTGCCACCCGCATCCCTTAGCCCTGTTTAGGGAAGTCTTTAATGCTTGATTGTGTTTTTAATATTCTGTTGGGAGCTGTCTAGAGTGGATGGGGAAACCCAGCCAGATGGGTGGGGTAATAATAATAATAATAATAATAATAATAATAATAATAATAATAATAATATCTGCATACTGCCCTTCACCTTGGGGTGGTTCACAGCATAAAAACACAAGGTTAAAGCATTAATCATTGAATTAATGGATTAAATATTACACCCTCTCCCCTTCGACCAGTCCCCCACACCAAATCAGCTGCTCCAACCAGGCTCTCAGGACCTTAGTGTCACTCTATATAAGGCTGCTGGACTTGGGAGTGTCCCAAAATCTGCAACGGGGAGTGCGAGACAGCAGGGCCTCCCCCAGTTGCAGAATCCAGAGGGGGCCCCTCCAGCTCACAGCGTCCTGGGGCGAGTGAGGGGCAGTTGCAGGCCCCTTACCTCAAAAAATTCATCCAAGGCAGGGATGGGCCACAGCAGGAGGAAGAGCAGAAAGCCGGAGGTGGCTGCGAGGGAGACGACAAACAGCGCTGAAAAACAGGAGAAAAGCTGGTATAAGGATTTGCTGAGCTAATAATTTGAATTGGAATACGAAAAGGGGAGGTGTGAGGAGGTCTGGGAAATAAGTTAAAAGAAAATAAGTAATTGAAATTTTATCTGTTTTTAATTGTTTTTAGTTTTGTTCTTTTTTGTTCTTTTTTGTCTTTGTAATATTTTTGAAATACGAATAAATATTCTTAAAAAAAACAAAAAAACAAACAAACAGGAGAAAAGCGTCAGCCAGCAGGATTTATAAACTCACTTGGTTTCATAAAGTTTATACACTGATCGTAAAAAGGAGGAAAAAACCCCACCTCTAAGCAGTTAAGAAAGAATCACAGAAGTGCACTAAACAATGAATATCACAATCCTTGTTGTTTTGAAATAATAGCTATTTAAAATTATCCATAACTATCATGCAAAGGTATTCTTTTTAAAAGAGCGAGCAGCGGCGGGCAGGCATAGAACCACGTTCCCTGAAACCCCAAAGCCACGCGGAGTCGAGCAATCGCTTAACCTCCTGATCCCTTGCTTGAATTTGGGGTCCCCCCCCCGAACCGCGTGCGCGGAAACAGGCCCCGAGAGCCCGGCACGGCGCTGGTGGACTCACCGTTGGTGCGGGTGGGCTGGCGGAAGGGGCGGCCTTTGGCAAAAGCGAGCGCCACGGCCACATACTGGAAGCAGGAGACGTAGAAGAGGGTGGTGTTTTCGAAGCCGCGCACGGAGTCCTCGTCGTCCTCGCCACTGCCTTCCGGCGCCAACCCTGCGGTGACGTTCGCCGGGGTTGTGCCGCTGGGAAGAAAGCTGCAGGTCCTGGGGGAGGGGGGAGGAGGAGGAGATCCCCGTCAAGCTCGTTCGCTTACACCCCACCTTTCCCGAAAGCTCAAGGCGGCGGACAAAGAGAAAGGCATCTACAATTGCCCAAGAAAGATGTTAAATTATTTTTGTATGCCACAACCGCTGCTCGAATTTTATTAGCTAAGAAGTGGAAAACACAAGAAGTCCCAACAGTGGAAGATTGGCAGGTGAAGATGATGGACTTTTCGGAGCTAGCTGACCTGACCGGAAGAGTCTGTGAGCAGGAGGAGTATCAGGAAGAATGGACGAAATTTAAAGACTATTTAGTTAAATATGTTAAATTAATTGGAGAAGCTTGCACATAATAGGCTTAGGACATAACTAGGTAATGGATGAATTAATATGTTTAATACTGAATTGGAAAGGAAAATATAATGATGTTAAGTGATTAAGATAATTTTATAAGAATAGTGGTTTTGGAAAACCGTTAAAATGATATACACTGAAATTCAACCGGGGGATACGAGAAAGTCATTTAACAATGTTATTAAGTTTGGTTTAAATACGGTTGAGATTTATGTTTGTTTGTTTAAAAAATTCTTTGGAAAATCAATAAAAAAATTTTGGGGGGATATGCTATATAAATATACATGTAACCCATTCCAGATGCAGCAAACCAGCTTTCCCCGCAGGGGTTTACGATATGGAAAACGAACCATGGAAAGAGAAGAAGGGATGAATATCTTTAGGACGTAAAACGAGTCTTTTAAATTGTAAAAGAGAAGATTTAATAAAAATTATATATAAACACACAACACGCATCATAACAACGAAACGAAACAAACCAATATACCTAACAACGCAGTTAAAGGACGTCTTGAAACTTTTTGTATGGCACTGAAAAGGTGTGCGATGAAGGTACCAGGCGAGCCTGAGGAGATTTCACCCCTCCCATATCCAAGAATCTCCTGAGGAGCCTGCTGATTCTACAGAGAGGAGGAGCAATGTTCTGCTTTCTACTTAATTAGTGAGTGAGTGAATCCGTCAGCGAGTGAGTCAGTCAGTGTATCGGAGAGAGAGAGAGTGTTAGAGATCGTGTCTAGAGATAAGGTTGCTGCTAAGAGCAGCTGCAGACTCTCAGTGTAGCATTGATTTATGCTTAGATCCTTTAGCTCTGTATAGTTTTGTATCATAGTTGTAGCTATAGAATAAAAGGAAGATATTCTACAGAGCTGCTCTCCGAGTGGTTTATACTCTGCAAGACTCTGCAAAACTCTGCTGCGCAACGACTGTATTATTGTGCAAGTGAATCCGGTGCTCTCAGCTCTAAGCTGTGAGTCCACAGCACGGTGACCTGTCCCTGTGAGAAAGGTGGTCGCTGGCAGTGCTACCCAGCTCGCCTAGCCCAGTCGGGGTTGAAGTGCATGAGTCCAGTTGGTGCACTGGCTCAAGGGGCGATGCTGACAGAGCCTCCCTGGTGAGGGCATCCCACAAACAGGGGGGCCACTGCAGAAAAGGCCGCCCTCCAGAAGAGGCGGACGAGGAGGAGCCTCAGAGCACAGTTGCAGAGGTGACCTCAAGGTATTACACCCTCCCTTGCCCAGACACCTCGCCCCGGCCACTCACCCGTTCTCCGGGCTGTGGTACCAAGGCTGTCCCTGGACGAGGAGGAAGGCCCCAACCTGAAAGCCCAGGGACAGCAGGATCTGGGTGAAGACGGACAGCAGGAGCTGGGGCGACACCAGGCTGGTGGGCGGCCGCTGGGGGACCAGCTCCTTCCATGCTCGGTTCAGGCTCACTGGCGGGAGGAAGAAGAGGGGTGGGAAGGTGGGGCGGAGGGTCTCGCAGCCCCTTCCCCGCCAGCCGCCCAGCCCAGATGGGGTGCTGGGGTGCTGAGGTCCCGTCCCCCCAATTCTGCATGCAGCAGGTCAGCCACCATTCTACCATAGCTGTCAACTTTTCCCTTTTCTTGCGAGGAATCCTATTTGGAATAAGGGAATTTCCCTTAAAAACAGGGAAACGTTGATAGCTATGATTCTACACTCTTGGTCCCTGGGGAGGGAGTGGGGCACACACAGACTTCCCTACGAGTGCCCCCCACTCCAGACCTTTACCAGGGCAAGGCTGACGCCACCAAATTTTATACATGCTTTGTTGTTAACAATAATAATAATTTATTATTTATACCCTGCCCATCTGGCTGGGTTGCCCCAGCCACTCTGGGCGGCTTCCAAGAGAACACTAAAATACAATAACCTATTAAACATCAAAAGCTTCCCTAAACAGGGCTGCTTTCAGGTGTCTTCTGAAAGTCAGAAAGTTGTTTATTTCCTTGACATCTGGTGAGAGGGTGTTCCACAGGGTGGGCGCCACCACCAAGAAGGCCCTCTGCCTGGTTCCCTGTAACCTCACTTCTCGCAGGGAGGGAACCGCCAGAAGGCCCTCAGAGCTGGACCTCAGTGTCCGGGATGAACGATGGGGGTGGAGACGCTCTTTCAGGTATACTGGGCCTTTGGGGCCATTTAGGGCTTTCAAGGTCAGCACCAACACTTTGAATTGTGTTTGGAAGTGTCCTGGGAGCCAATGTAGGTCTTTCAAGACCAGTGTTATGTGGTCTTGGCGGCCGCTCCCAGTTAATATGTTACTACATAGCTGATTTACCGTATTTTTCACTCTATAAGACGCATCAGACCACAAGACGCACCTAGTTTTTGGAGGAGGAAAGAAAGTAAAAAAATAAAAATAAAAATCTGAATCTCAGAAGCCAGAACAGCAAGAGGGATCGCTGCGCAGCGAAAGCAGCAATCCCTCTTGCTGTTCTGGCTTCTGGGATAGCTGCGCAGCCTGCATTTGCTCCATAAGACGCACACACATTTCCCCTTACTTTTTAGGAGGGAAAAAGTGAGCCTTATAGAGCAAAAAATACGGTAATTGCAAGCCACCCATCCCTGGTCACCTTCGCCCCAGACCTTTACTGCACTGCCATGCCCCTTTAAGCAGTTGTGGCTCCCCTGCCGCAAAGGATCCTGGGAGACGTAGTTTGTTAAGGGTGCTAGGGGGGTCCCTGCTCCCCTGGACCACTCACTGGTGAAGGCCAATGACATGATGATGGCCACATCGATGAAGAGGTACTGCACATCTCCCAGGTTGCCCTGGATCTGGAAGAGAAGGGAGAGGTCTGACGCAGCCTTCAGCTCTCACGCAATCCTGAAAATACCTGTGTAGCCTTATTAGACTTTACCAATTGGTAGGGTGAGCGTTGCTCCCAGAACAGGGAGGAAGGAGTCAAATAACACTGAGGTTGATTCAGAGAGTTTATTCTGCTCTCCGGATAGCAGAAGGCACTTGGGTGGTCAGTTCACAGCAAGTCCAAAGAAATGAGAGATTCCATGCAGTATATATATCCTCCAGGCACCCTCTCCCCCCTTCCCCAGGAATCCAGCCACGTCAGCTTATACACGTAAGTTGACATCCATGACCATAAACAGATATTCCTGTACCGGTATAAAAGAGTGTTCCTATTCCTGTATTCCTTATCTAAGAAGGTCACCAACTCTAAAAGTACTCCTGGCACCGTTCCCGGGGGGCTGACAAGGTCTGTGTGTCAGTGTGGTCAGGGGGTAAGATAAGACCCAGATATGTTATCCCTGCTCCACTTTGGAACTGACAAGGCCATTCATTAGGCGTCACGGACTGATAAAGGAGAGAGCTTTGTTTATACAGCTGTGTTCTTGTTATGCATTTGCTCAAGTTAATGGTTTTTAGCTAATGCACCCTTGGAGAAGGAAAAATGGGGATTTGGGGGCCCGTTTCAGACTGCCTGCACAGTCAGATTTTGGAAACCCATTCCCTTCACCTGCCCCTGGGAATTTCCCCCTGGCAGGTGCCCCAAAATAAGCTCAGCCCGTTGAGTACGAGACAGTGCATCTCAGGGTTGTGGGTTCGAGTGTTGGCCAAAAGATTCCTGAGTTGCAGGGGTTGGACTACATGACCCCCAGGAACCCTTTGGACACTACGGTTCTATTAAATACATCTATTAAATAAACTTCTTCTGGCCACTGTGAGAACAAGGTACTGGACTAGACGGGCCCCCGTTGGTCCGGTCCAGCAGGGCTCTGCGTACGGAAGTCTGGGGTGACAGCAGAACCTCCATGCCTAAGAGCAGTCTAGCCCGGAATACTGGAAGGCAGGAAACAGGAGCGTTGTTGCTGTTCCGTACAGGAGGACAGGCTAGGTAGGCCACCTTGGGCCTGATCGAGCAGCCATGGTTGCCTCGCGCATTTTACTCACCGAGTAGAGGAGCAGGACGCTGAGATACTGGATGATGCTGTAAAGAGCCATGAACTTGAAGACACAGAAGGAGGTGACCAGAGCAGCGCGGCCTTCACTGGGGATGAGTGATAATAATAATTTATTCTTTATACCCCGCCCATCTGGCCGGGTTTCACCAGCCACTCTGGGCGGCTCCCAACAGAACATTAAAAACACGATAAAACATCAAACATTAAAAGCTTCCCTAAGCAGGGCTGCTTTCAGATGTATTCTAAGTTAGATAGCTGTTTATTTCCTTGACATCTAATGGGAGAGCGTTCCACAGGGAGGGAGCCACCACCGAGAAGACCCTCTGCCTGGTTCCCTGTAACCTCACTTCTCACAGGGAGGGACCCGCAAGAAGGCCCTCAGAGCTGGACCTCAGTGTCTGGGCAGAACGATGGGGGTGGAGACGCTCCTTCAGGTATACTGGGCCAAGGCTGTTTAAGGCATTAAATGTCAGCACCAACACTTTGAAATGTGTTTGGAAATGTACTGGGAGCCAATGTAGGTCTTTCAGGACTTTCAGGATATGTGGTCTTGGCAGCCATTCCCAGTCCCCAGTCTAGCTGCCGCATTCTGGATTAGTTGCAGTTTCTGAGTCACCTTCAAAGGTAGCCCCACGTAGAGCGCACGGCAGTACTCCAAGCGGGAGATAACCAGAGCATGCACCACTCTGACCAGACAGTCTGCGGGCAGGGAGGGTCTCATCCTGCGTACCAGATGGAGCTGACAGACAGCCGCCCTGGACACAGAACTGACCTGCGCCTCCATGGACAGCGGTGAGTCCAAAATGACTCCCAGGCTGTGCTCCTGGTCCTTCAGGGGCACAGTTGCCCCATTCTTTTCAGGATCCCACCTCAATCTCAATGAGGAGAGGCGCGCGGCTGTCAGCAAACATGGCGAGGCGAGCGCACTACAAATCCCAGCATGCATTCTGGCCACCCACCCCACCACCGCCGCAAGGAAACCGATTTGCAAGTCCTCCGAATTTCCTGGCGATCCAGCCAGCTGCCACCTACCGGACGAGATCTGGGACGCAGGAGATGTTGGGCGTCTTGGAGGTAAAGGGCGAAGCCACGGAGGCCTCCAGCTCCGAGAGGGAGATCCCGGCGTGGGCCCGCTTCAGCGCCTGAGGAGGAGGAGGAAGGAGAGTTGTTACGGGCCTTACATGCAAGCAGCAACACCCGCAGCTCGGCCCTGGGTGCGAATCTGCCGCCGCCGTAACGGAACGCAGGCAGAAGCGGCCTCAGCGACTTACCCCGCAGTCGTTGGCGCCGTCCCCACACATCCCCACGTAGTAGCTGGAAGGAAGAAGAAAAACCAGTAGAAAAAAGACAGTCACGGAACCGAGAAATTACACAAAACAAATGAAATGCCATGAAAATCCCTGAAACGAGAAGTAATCGACTAAAAATATTATCTTACAGAAATAAACTAAATAATAAAAATCAAATAGTTTATGGAAAAAATTAGAAAAACCTAGAATTGAACAAAGCCTTAACGGCTAAAACCTAAATGGCAAGTTTTAGACACAGCGTAACTTGAAGAAAGCCAAGCACAGTAATAAAGAGTTGAGCACTCAGATGAGAAATTTTTTTGTATTGCCTTTACAAAAAGGTTTTAAAAACCTAAATGGCACAAATTCAAAGAAAGGAATACAAGATAAGCTGTTTTAGATTTTAAACAAACTCAAGAACAGGGTTGACACGTTCCCCTGAGTTTACAAAAAATGTTTGAAAACCTAAATGGCAAGTTTTAGACACAGTTGGGCTGTGTATTCCTTTCTTGCCATTAAGGTTTTCAAACCTTTTCTGTAAACTCAGTTTGAGAAACCGTAACCTCTGAGTCCTCAGTCCTTTATTACTGCGCTTTGCTTCACCTCGGTCAAGCTAGGATTATAATACTTCAGAGGTTTTTTTTGGAGTTTTACCCCCTTTCTTTGAATTTGGTCGTTTAAGGCTTATGATTTCTCTATTTCCTTCTGAGGAAACTGAATAGTTCAGTTAAATGAGGTTTGTAGCCAGCATCCAGTTGTGGTTTTTTTTTTTTTTAAAAAAAAATATTTATTAAGGTTTTAAAGGTTACGAAAAGAAAAAGAAAACACACCAAGTTAAACACAAACTTGTAAAAAAACAGAATAAAAAAAATAGAAACAATTAAAAAAAGAAAAAAAACAACACAACAAACCTTCCCATAACTTATCTTTCATTTACTTGTTTCCTTGACCTCCTCACACCTCCCTTTTGTGTATTCTAGTTCGGTTAGCTATTTCAACAAATCCTTTCCATCTTTCCCAATTTTTATCCTATAATTTATCTTAATATAATGTAACTTTACCTTTCCTCCTTTCATCCATTAACAGTCTATTTTTACTTAGTCCTTTATAATATTTCTGCTAAAGCCACATAACTTCATTCCAACCTCCTTCTAGCATTCCTTAATTTTACAACGTTTCTGTAAATAAACTTTAAATTTCTTCCAATCTTCTTCCACCGAATCTTCTCCCTGGTCTCGGATTCTGCCAGTCATTTCCGCCAGTTCCATGTAGTCCATCACCTTCATCTGCCATTCTTCCCGGGTGGGTAGATCTTGTGTCTTCCTGTAGCCAGCATCCAGTTAAGGCTTTGTACAATTCTAGGTTTTTGTTTTGTGGAAGGCAGAATAAGGAGGGAGACGGGGTCAGACCCCCAACCTCCCGGAGCCGGGGCTGGGACTCGGGGAGCCGCAATGGCAGGGAAAGCTACTCACTCCATCTTCTGCAGGGCTTCCACCAGCTGGGTCTTCTGTTCGGGGGCCATCCGGGCATAGACCGTGCCACAGAGGAGCAGCTACAATGGAGGGAGAAGGAGGCTGGTGTCGAACAAAAAACAGAGGCATCCCAGCCCCACTTGGGGCAGCAATTCTAACCCTAGCTCCCTCCGGAAAGAGTGAAAACCCAGGGAGAACCAGGACAGCAAAGGCAGATGTGGAACTACGGACCTACAGGAAAGGAGATTGCAGGATCCGACTTGGACCTGCGAGAGACAAGGGTTCGAATCCCCACTCTGTGCCCGTGACACTTGCTGGGTGTGGCCTTGGAGGCCCTGTTGCTACCGCTTTTAATAATAATAATAATAAATTTTATTTATACCCCGCCCTCCCCGGCCAAGACCGGGCTCAGGGCGGCTAACAACCGATATAAAACAAATTGATTGAAATACAACTTAAAAACATGATTAAAATACAGCACTGAAACATTAAAATGCAGCCTCATTTCAATGGAAACTCAAATCAGTTTTTTGGGGGGATGAAAACGCCAAGTCTTCACCAAGGCTAACTATCCAGACTGGTCCTACGTGGGCCAGAAAAAAGCCAGGGAAGTCCCCAAATAGGAGTTCCATCACAGAAGAAGAAAAGAAAAAAATTAAGAGGGGAAGGGGATCAAGTTGATTCCGAGCCAAAGGCCAGGCGGAACAACTGTGTCTTACAGGCCCTGCGGAAAGAAATCAGATCCTGCAGGGCCCTGGTCTCATGAGGCAGAGCGTTCCACCACGACGGGGCCAGTGTTGAAAAGGCCCTGGCTCTGGTTGAAGTTAATCTAAATTCCTTAGGGCCCGGGACCACTAGGGTGTTGCTATTTATGGACCTTAAGGTTCTCCATGGGGCATACCGGGAGAGGCGGTCCCGTAGGTACGAGGGTCCTAGGCCATGACTTACATGAAGACAAGGACCTGGGTTCAAATCCTGGCTCTGTGGCCCACACTCCACCCCGCTTGCTGTTCTCTGCACTGACTGACAACAGCGGCTCTCCAAGGGTTCGGATGCAGGGGACACCTCTCCCCCTACCCAGAGATGCCCCTAGCAGGGTCCAAACCTGCCACCTTCCCCCCCCCCCTGCCATTCTCTCCAAAGGACGTACCTTAGGCAAGAGATCCGGGAAGTGGTCGAGAATGACCGAGAAGGACTTTCCGCCGACTGCAAAGTGGTAGCTGGTGTCTGGGGGGGCCGCAGGGGGCTGGTCCTCCTTGTCCAGCATCAGCTTGATATCCTGGAGGAAAACAGGGCGGGATATAAATAATAATAATAATAATAATAATAATAATAATAATAATAATAATAATAATTACAGTGGTGCCTCGCAAGACGAAATTAATCCGTTCCGCGAGGCTCTTCGTATAGCGGTTTTTTCGTCTTGCGAAGCAAGCCCATTGACAGCTTAGCGGATTAGTGCTATTAGCGGTTTAGTGGCTTTTAGCGATCAGCTGTTAAGCGGCTTAGTGGCTTAGGAAAAGGGGGGGGGAAAGGGGGGAAACCCGCAGGAACTCGCAAGACATTTTCGTCTTGCGAAGCAAGCCCATAGGGAAATTCGTTTTGCGAAGCGCCTCCAAAATGGAAAACCCTTTCGTCTAGCGGGTTTTCCGTCTTGCGAGGCGTTCATCTTGCGGGGCACCACTGTATTAATTATTATTATTATACAGTGTGGAAAACCCTCCCTCTCCAAAGACAAGGAGGTCCATCGGTATTAGAGAACAAAGAAAGCAGAGAGGAAAAGGTGAGGATTCACTTAGCAGGGGTCAGGAATCTTTTTCAGCAGGGGGCAGGTCCACTGTCCCTCAGACCTTCTGGGGGGCCGGACTATATTTTGAAAAGAAAAATGAACGAATTCCTATGCCCCACAAATAAGCCAGGGATGCATTTTAAATAAAAGGACACATTCTACTCATGCAAAAACACGCTGATTCCCGGACCGTCCGCGGGCCGGATTCAGAAGGCGGTTGGGCCAGATCCGGCCCCTGGGCCTTAATTTGCCTACCCACGATTCGGAGTAATAAATCTTCTCCTTGCGGAGGGGTGTGGATTTTTGCTTGCAACCAGATGACTGAATAAAAAGGACTATAAATATAAACTGCTCGTTCCTTCTTTGTCTTTAAAGTTACCGAAGGGAGGGCAGGACTCCCCACGCCTGACCTGGCGCCCGTGACTTGCACCCCCTGGGGAGACCGGAGGCAGCAAGTAAGCACTTCTGAATCCCAGTTGCTGGAAATGGATGAAAAGGTGAGTGAGTTGCCTTTTGTGCTCGGGGTCAGACTGGATGGCCTTCAGGTGCCCCGTTCCAACTCGACAGTTCCAGGAACCCTGCTTGCAACCATTCGGAGCCGTTGGTCTGATCCTGCAGGGTCCCCTTGCGTTCTTAATGCCTGCCCCCCAAAAAAACAAGCCATAAAAGGGGCTGTTGCCGCTGCAGGCATCTTGAAGGAGCCTCACCTCCTTGCTCGCCTTGTCCGATATTTCCAGCGCAGGGAGCTCGTCCGCATACTGCCAGTGAATGGTGGCCGGCTGTCCGTCTCTGGGAGGAACGGCCTCGGTCAGAATCACCTTGCCCTTGGCGGGAATCATGCCACATTCGCGCCCCACCGAGATGGCCGTCAGCAGGTTATCTCCTGGCAAGGGAGAGGAGGAAGAGGAAGAGGAGGAGGCAGCGGAGGAGAAGGGAGAAGAGAAAGACCGTCACAGCAATGCAGCTAATAATAATAATAATAATTTATTATTTATACCCCGCCCGTCTGGCTGGGTTTCCCCAGCCACTCTGGACTGCACCCAAAAAAACACCAAAATACAATAACCTATTAAACGTTAAAAGCTTCCCTAAACAGGGCTGCCTTCAGATGTCTTCTAAAAGTCTGGTGGTTGTTTTTCTCTTTGACATCTGGTGGGAGGGCGTTCCACAGGGTGGGAGCCACCACCGAGAAGGCCCTCTGCCTGGTTCCCTGTAACTTGGCGCCTTGCCAGAAGGCGCTCGGCGCTGGACCTCTGTGTCCGGGTAGAACAATGGGGGTGGAGACGCTCCTTCAGGTCTACTGCTGGGGGGGAAGCTAGGCACCCCAGGTAACCTGGCCCCTAATTCCACTGCCCCTGATCCTGCTCTAGGGTCCTAATGGCTGGTGTAATTTGGATTCGGTTTACTTTTAAAAAAATAAAAATCAACATTTTAGCCGAAAAACAAACAATCAGAGCCTTTACAAATCTAATTTACCTTCCTCTCGACTTCCCTTTTGTGGGTATTTATTTCATATCTTTTTTATTACCGCATATCCAATTCAAATATATTTACAGTAATACCTCTGGGAACGTCTGCCTTGTCTAGTGTCTGCTTCGGCAAATGTCAGTGGCAAACCCAGAAGTACTGGAACAGGTTATTTTTGAGTTTGCTGCTCGCGCATGCGCAGAAGGGCTAAACTGCACATGGGCAGAAGTGCAAACCACTCCGCGCCCGTGCACAGATGCGGCGCTTTGCCCTGCGTCCTTTTCGGCTAGCTAGCGGCCGGGGCTCCGGAACGAATCCCCGTCGCAAAACAAGGTGCAACTGTATCCATTTCCCCTTAATGATCTCTTACTGCATGTGTTTACAGTGGTGCCCCGCAAGACGAATGCCTCGCAAGACGAAAAACTCGCTAGACGAAAGGGTTTTCCGTTTTTTGAGGTGCCTCGCAAGACGAATTTCCCTATGGGCTTGCTTCGCAAGACGAAAACATCTTGCGAGTTCTTGCAAGTTTTTTTCCTCCCCCCCTTTTTCTAATCCGCTAATCCGCTAATGGCCGTGCTTAGCAAGACGAAAAAACCGCAAGACGAAGAGACTCGCGGAACGAATTATTTTCGTCTTGCGAGGCACCACTGTATATCAATCCCGCTGAATTTTTTAATTTGTTGACAATATGTCCTCAAATAATCGATAAATTTCCCCCCGTTCTGTTTTTAAAAGTCTCTCTTCTTGATTTCTTATTCTTCAGGTAAGTTTTGCCATTTCTGCGTACAGTGGTACCTCAGGTTACATACGCTTCAGGTTACAGACTCCGCTAACCCAGAAATAGTACCTTGGGTTAAGAACTTTGCTTCAGGTGAGAACAGAAATTGTGCTCCGGCAGTGCAACAGCAGCAGGCGGCCCCATTAGCTAAAGTGGTGCTTCAGGTTAACAGTTTCAGGTTAAGAACAGAACTCCGGAACGAATTAAGTATTTAACCCGAGGTACCACTGTATTCTGTTCATTTTAATCGCCGATCTTCTTTAGTTGGAACTGTTTCTTCCTCCCATCTTTGGGCATGGACCATTCGAGTAGCCGTGTGTTTGTTTACTTAGTAAATTTGCACGCTGCCCTTTGCCCGAAGATCTCAGGGCGCTTCGCAGGGCCTTCTCAGTGGTGGCTCCGACCTGGTGGAACCCATGAGACCAGGGCCCTGAAGGATTTAACTTCCTTCTGCAGGGCCTGTAAGACAGAGCTATTCCGCCTGGCCTTTAATTTGAATTCTGCCTGATCTTTTATTCCTCTTCCTTCCCTTTTTATGAAGATTACCCGCTCTGGGATCCCACAGCTAATTCTCCCCTGGTCTCCTCGCTGGCCCAAAAAGCACTAATTTAGCCAGCAAGCCCTGGTGATCATCTAATGTTCATTGGATGGATTTCCCCCCAAATTGATTTTTGAATTCTGAATTTATTGTTGTTCATGTTTTATACTGTATTCCATGCTGTTTTTTTGTTGCATTAATTGTTTTAAATTTGTTGTTAGCCGCCCTCAACCAGGAAGGGCGGGGTATAAATAAAAATATATTATTTATTATTATTACTTATTATAAATACCGTATTTTTCGCCCTATAGGACGCACCGGCCCATAGGATGCACCTAGTTTTTTGGGGGGGAAATCAAGGAAAAAATTTTTATTTCCCCACCAGGTTTGCGCAGCCATCCCCAAGCTAGAAGTGGGAGACAGAGCGCTCCGTCTCCCTCTTCTGCCTTCAGGGACAGCCTCTCTAGCCCCCATGGGGCAGCGGCTTGCCCCGCTGTCCCCCGAGCTTGAGGGCTGGCGATGGGGAGAAGCAAGCTTGCTTCTCCCCCCGCCAGCCCCCAGATCAGGTCGGGGAATAGTGGGGTGGCGGCGCTCCGCCTCCCCGCTATCCCCCGAGCTTGTGGGGCTGGCGGAGGGAGAGAAGCAAGCTTGCTTCTCCCCCCCGCCAGCCTCCAGATCAGGTTGGGGAATAGAGGGGTCACCGACCCCTCTCGCTCTCCAGGCTTCAGCGAAAGCCTGCATTCGCCCCGTAGGACACACACGCATTTCCCCTTCATTTTTGGAGGGGGAAAAGTGCGTCCTATAGGGCGAAAAATACGGTAACAATAATGTATGTGAGAGTCAATATATTAAAACGGTATCAGAAAGAATCATTCTTGTGTGTATGTGTGTTTGGGGGCTCCTCAGCCTGGGCAGGTAGCCCATCTAAGGGAAGCAGAACTCTTGGTCCTGAATCTTTGCTGAGCACCCGCTGCCCCACCTCCAGGCCCCACCCAGCGCACCTGTCACCATGACGAGGCGGATGCGGGCCCTCTGCAGCTCAGCCAGGATCGGGACCGTCTCAGGCTTCAGCTTGTTCTGTAGCACCACCAGACCCAGGAAGTCCATGTTGCACTCGATGACGTCTCTGCAAGGGAGATGGATGCGTTAGAGAGAGAGAGAGAGAGGAAAAAACGAGGATCGTGGCCAGTGTATGTCAGGGGAAATGAGAGGCAGGGAGGAGGAGGAGACAGTCTCTTTTTCTTTTTCTCTTTTGCTTTTAAGTGCTTTATTGATTGAAAACTTTATAACAGAAATGTACAACAGATATTATAGGCAAAACGAGAAATAAAAACAAACCATTATTCATTCTTTAACTAGTTTTGTGCATCCATTTGTGATTACATTTGTCAAGATCCCCAATCTTCCCCTTGCATTCCCGATTTAAATTCCTTAAATATGCGCTTGAGCTTTACTTTTGCCGTATTATTGACTTGCTATAAAGTTTGCTTTGTACGGTTATCCTATTTGCACACCAAAGCTCCATCAAGACCCGCCAACGGACTGATCTTTCAACAATGTTCTTTTACATAAACTCTGTAAATATGCCACTCTCCGGGAAGAAAAAAACCCATCCGTAGTGTCTCTTAACCTTGCTGATAACCTCGCCAGTTCGGCGTATTCACTTATTTTATTTTGCCAGTCTGATTTAGATGGGCTATCCTCTCCCTTCCAACCTTCTGCGATTAGAATTCTGGCAGAGACTTTAACATACATTAAAAGACTCTCCTGTATTTTTTTGAGGGGGTGGGTGGGGATTTCATTTCCCGTAATTCCTAGCAGGAAGGCTACAGGGTTTTTTTTAGGGAAGGAACATTTGAACATTTTCTTCAGCTCGTTATAAATCGTTTCCCAAAAGTGTCTGATCTTTTTACTGTTCCGCTGTAGTGATCAGATGGGATAAAATATGCATCAAGCCATTGTGTCTGCGATGAAAGCATTGCTTTGTTGTTGTTTTTTTGCATTGCTTTGACTGGGTTTGATTCATTGACAATAATTTCTGATCGAATCCCACAAGCCTCTGGATCTATGCCATTTTTCTCTACTGCCCAATTCTCTATGTCTGGCAAGCACGTATAAGCATTCTAGGACACAGACCAGTTGCCGGTTGCTGCACCAGGCATCCTAGGCCATAAAGATAGATGATAGTTAGCTTTGATGTAGCTATTGTTAGGTTTGTTAATTTTAGGGCCAGGAAGAGAGTTCAGGAAGAGAGTTCACAAAGGAAAGAAATCCCCAGAGTGGCTGGGGAAACTCAGCCAGATGGGCGGGGTATTATTTATTTATTTATTTATTTATTTATTTATTACTACTACTACTACTACTACTACTACCACCCATCCTTCCTTCCTCTCATGTTTTACTGCAGTTTTATGACCTCCAGGGTTTTGCTGAATCATTCCTCCTTTTATTCCTGTTTTATTTACTCTGAACTACATATGCATGCTCAAGTAGGAAATAATTTCTTTGTAGTTAAAAGAATTTCTTCTGATTTGACTTTGTCCCACGTGGGTTTTTTTTTTTAAATGCTCAGAGGAAATTTATTGGTTCTTACGAACACTGTGTAAAAAGTTCTTTTGTGAATAAAACGACCTGGGCCGAGGGGTGGAGAGGAATTATTATTATGCACCCCTCCCAGAGTCTTGCTGGTCAAGCCTCTGTGTGTCTTCTATTAATCAGAGTCTAATCCTTCTTTTGCTTTGGGAACGCTACATTCCGCCACATGTGGATCTATGTGCCTTCAGCCTCCCTGCAAGTGTTTCTCTCAGATCTGAAAATATTAGCCAGCTTAACAGGCGTTAACATCTAACGGAGGAGACAGTCTGACCTGCTGATATGCTGGATCTTGTGCCAGCTGAATTTGCTCTCCAACCGCCGGCTTGCCAGAGCGATGACCCGCAGTCCTCGGCGCGTGTAGGACTCCAGCACGGCTGAGAAGGTATCTGGAACTGAACGGCGGCAACATCAGGTGTTAAAGGTGGGGGCCAGGAGAGGAGCCCTATGGCTGGATCAGGCCAGCGACTCATCTCGGAGGGGCCAAGTAACCCTAGGAACCCAGGAGTCCTAACAGACTGCCACTGAACCTGGAGGCTCCTTACAAACGGGTTGGGTCAGTGGCCTGCCCAGTCGAGCACCCTGGTCCCACAGTGGTCAGGCGGAGGCCTCAACCCACAAGCAGGATCCGTGCCCAAGAGAAAGCCTCCCCTCCTGTGGTTTTCGGGAACTGGGATTCGGGAAGATTTGGTCTTCAGGTTGTGGAGGACAGAGAACGGCCGTTGTGTATTAGGGAAAATGTTGGAATGAAACTGTCTGGCTTTAGTAGAAATGATATAAGGAGTTATGTATAAATAAGCATTAAGTTTTAAGTTTCAAGGTGTTTTACGGTAAGATAAGGTTAAACAAAGTAACGCAAATTTTTAGCAGTAATGTTATAGAATAAGGTAAAATTGGATTATGAATAGGTGAGAATGTAAAATTACAATATATTAAGATAAATTATTAAGATAAAAGCAAAAATGGAAAGGATTTGCTGAAACTGCTAATTGAATTAGAATACAAAAAAGGGAGGTGTGAGGAGGTCAGGGAAACAAGTAAATGAAAGACAAGACATGGAATGATTGAAATGTTTTTAATTGTTTTTATTTTTCTGTATTTTGTATTTTTCTTATTTTCTTTTTCTTTTTTATTTTTGTAACATTTTCGAAACTTTAATAAATATTATTTTAAAAAAAAGAAAAAAGAGAACGGCCGTTGCGGCTGGTAGCTTGCAACTGTTTCGCCTGTTCTTTTATTTGTACCCAAAACAAATGAAAATCCCTGAAACGAAAAGTAATCAACTAGAAATATTGTCTTATGGAAATAGACTAAATAATAAAAATAAAGACGTTTAAGGGAAAAATTAGAAAAACCTAAAATTGAACAAGGCCTTAACGGGATGCCGGCTACAAACCTCGTTTCACTGAACTATTCAGTTTCCTCAGAAGCAAATAGAAAAATCATAAACCTTAAATGACCAAAATTCAAAAAAAGGGGGTAGAACTCCCAAAAATTCTGAAGTATTATAATCCAACTCCAAAGCGCAGTAGTTAAGGCCTTGTTCAATTTTAGGTTTTTCAAATTTTTTCCTTAAACTTTTTGATTTTTATTATTTAGTCTATTTCCATTTCTCGTTTCAGGGATTTTCACAGTATTTCATTTGTTTTGTGTAATTTCTCGATTCCATGACTGTCTTTTTTTCTACTGGTTTTATTTGTACAGGGCTCAGAGAGCTCTTTGTTTAAGCCGGTGGTTCTCAAGGGGGGGGGGGTGTGTGTTGCACCCCCCCTGGTGTGGCAGGAAAGGACGGAGAGGGTGGCAGGAAGACTCGAGGACCACCACAGAAACATTTAAACATTTCAGTGTCGTATAATATCAAAATATTATTATTATTATTATTAACTAACTTTGTATATAGCCCTATACTCGTAGATTTCAGGGCAGTTCAGAACATAAAACTACAATATAAAAAACACAAAGTACATAATAAAAATAAAAATCCCCAATTAAGCCAATAGTTTTCTTTTAAATTATTTGCAGAATATGAATAGATGTATTTTAAAAATGTGAGTAAGGGCTGCAAGGGATACTGCAAGCTGATACCTCTCACTGGGTTTGCATACATACTTAAGATACATATGTAAGAGGCTTATTTATACTTATATTTGGGGAATGATTTGTGTCTTTATGTAGCTGCATTGTTTCAAACCATCATATTATAAAGCAGTTGTGTTTTATGCTATAAATCAAGCACAGCTAGGAGTCCTTTCTGTTTCCCAATGTAGTCCTTATCTATTTTTAAAAATCGTAGTGGAGCGAGCAAATTTTTATTCTGGAAGTGTGGCCCAGAGAAGAAAAGTTGGGAGAACCACTGGTTTAAGCAGTTTGCGCTTTTTCGACCCTTGGGGATAATATATAATTTAAGGAACACTGGCTCCCAGTACGTTTCCAAGCACAATTCAGAGTGTTGGCGCTGACCTCTAAAGCCCTAAACAGCCTTGGTCCTGTATACCTGAAGGAGCGTCTCCACCCCCATCGTTCAGCCCGGACACTGAGGTCCAGCGCCAAGGGCCTTCTGGAAGTTCCCTCATTGCGAGAAGCGAGGTTGCAGGGAACCAGGCAGAGGGCCTTCTTGGTGGTGGCACCCGCCCTGTGGAACTCCCTCCCTTCAGATTTCAAGGAAATAAAGAACTATCTGACTTTTAGAAGACATCTGAAGGCAGCCCTGTTTGGGGAAGTTTTAAATTACTGATGTTTTAATGTATTTTTAATCTTTTGTTGGGAGCGGCCCAGAGTGGATGGGGAAACCTAGCAATATTATTATTATTATTATTATTATTATTATTATTAGGAACCACCCTGTTATAGCAACTGCAGTTTCTTTTGAACTGTTTACAGCTCTGCATCCTCAACGCGGCTGCAACCGGCCCTGGGACCCTAAGACGCAGGACAGGTAAGAAAAGGGGACGACTGTTCATATTAATCAGGGGTCAGCAAACTTTTTCAGCAGGGGGCTGGTCCACTGTCCCTCAGACCTTGTGGGGGGCTGGACTATACTCTGAAAAGTAATAATGAACGAATTCCTCTGCCCCACAAATAACCCAGAGATGCATTTTAAATAAAAGGACACATTCTTCTCATGTAAAAACACGCTGATTCCCGGACCATCCGTGGGCCGGATTGAGAAGGCGATTGGGCTGGATCCGGCCCCCGGGCCTTAGTTTGCCTACCCACGATCTTAACCATAGCGATTACTCTCAAGAAAGAAGCAGCCCACCCGTCTCCTTGCGGCAGAGGCTGCCCACCGTCTCCGGAGCGCCCTTCATGTAGGCCACCAGTCGCTTCTCCCCCAACGTTCGGGTCACGACGCTCATGCGCTGCAGGCTGGATGAGAAGGGGAACTGCGCCAGGATGCCAATTTCGTAGACTTTCTGCAAGAGGCGAGGAGGTGAGCGAAGGGGCCAGGTGGGAGGCTGTCTCGGGGCACCTGCGCTTCCCATCCCCAAACCCACCCCCAAAAGGGGGAGAAAACTCCAGTGGTGCTGAGAGGAGGAGAAAAGCAGGGACCACTCACCATCAGCTCCATCAGCTCCTGAAAGAGAGAGGGAGATAAAGAAAGAAAGAAAGAAAGAAAGAAAGAAAGAAAGAAAGAAAGAAAGAAAGACGTCAATAGTCTGTCGTTATGCATAAGAAGGGACGCGGGTGGCACTGTGAGTTAAACCACAGAGCCTAGGACTTGCCGATCAGAAGGTCGGCGGTTTGAATCCCCGCGACGGGGTGAGCTCCCGTTGCTCAGTCCCTGCTCCTGCCAACCTAGCAGTTCGAAAGCACGTCAAAGTGCAAGTAGATAAATAGGTACCACTCCGGCAGGAAGGTAAACGGTGTTTCCGTGCGCTGCTCTGGTTCGCCAGAAGCGGCTTAGTCCTGCTGGCCACATGACCCGGAAGCTGTACGCCGGCTCCCTCGGCCAGTAAAGCGAGATGAGCGCCGCAACCCCAGAGTCGGCCGCGACTGGACCTAACGGTCAGGGGTCCCTTTGCCTTTACGTTATGCATAAGAACCTGGGCAAGAGCCAGCAAATTCGGGCTCCAGAGACCCAAACGCACTGTGCTAGTATTAATTAACATACTTTTCCGTGTATAGGACTAGGTTTTTTTTATTTAAAAATTATGTTCAAAATTGTGGGTCGTCTTATACACGGATACAACCTCCCCCCATTTTCTCAATTTGGAGTCCCCCCAAAATAGTGGGTGTCTTATACATGGGGGCATGTTATACACAGAAAAACATGGTACCTTTTTTATTTATTTCCTAAAATTTATACACGGCTGGATTGTTGAAAACACAAAAAGCGAAACACCACCTCAAAGGCTGCATTTTACTGTTTTAATGTTGTATTTTAATCTTGTTTTTACCGTATTTTTCGCCCTATAGGACACACTTTCCCCCCTCCAAAAATGAAGGGGAAATGTGTGTGCGTCCTATGGGGCGAATGCAGGCTTTCGCTGAAGCCTGGAGAGCGAGAGGCGTCGGTGCGCACCCACCCCTCTCGCTCTCCACGCTTCAGGAAGCTATCCGCAAGCCTTGGGAGCCCGGTGAAAGGGCCCGCCGGGCTCCCAAGGCTTGCGGGCAGCAGCCTGCAGCCCGAAGCACGGGGCGCACTCCGGAGCGCACCCCGTGCTTTGCGCAGATGTCCGCAAGCTCGGGCTTCCCCCGCCCCCAGCCCCGCAAGCTCCTGGAGCGATGGCGAGGTTGAGCGCAACCTCGCCTTTGCTCCCGGACCCCCAGCCCCGAGGATAAAAACGAAGCCAGGACAGCTAGCGGGATCCATCCCGCTCGCTGTCATGGCTTCTTTGCTCTTTGGGGCTCGGGGGGAAAATAATATTTTTTTTCTCCCCCCCCCCCCAAATAAGTGCACCCTATGGGCCGGTGCGCCCTATAGGGCGAAAAATACGGTAAGTTGTATTCATTCAACTTGTTTTTATTATTGGTCGTTAGCCGCCCTGAGCCCGGTCGTGGCTGGGGAGGGCGGGGTATAAATAAAATTTATTATTATTTATTATTAAAGCAGTTTACAAAAAAAAAAAGAGGAAATAAGGATTCAACCCGCACACAACTGTGATCATTTTGTGTTGTTGTTATTAATTATTATTTGTTAATTTTATTATTTATACCCCACCAGTCTGGCTGGGTTTCTCATTTTATGGGTTTCATTTTTTGGTTTTCAACAGCTGCCTAAGCTGCCTTCTCTGCTTCACACACATTATAAAACGTAATAATAATAAAAACTTCTCCCCCTGCCCCCAAAATAAAACATCTGACTGGGCTGCCCCAGCCACTCTAGGCAGCTTCCAACAGGTATAAATACGGAATAAAGGTCATGTCAACTTTCGAAACCTGCGGGCAGGCTTGCCTGAACAAGAATGCTTTCAAGCAGGGGCCGAAAAGATGACAGAGAAGACGCCTGCTTGGTAATCAAGGGGCAGAGAGTTCCACAGAGTACGTGCTGCTGAGCTAAAATACCCGGTTCTTTCAGACGCGGAACGGGTGTTGTGCGGCTCCTGCGCAACGCCAGCTCGTCCAATTGAATAATAATAATAATAATAATAATAATAATAATAATAATAATAATTTATTTATACCCGCCCATCTTGCTGGGTCCCCCCCCAGCCACTCTGGGCGGCTTCCAACAAAACACTAAAATACAATAACCTATTAAACAGTAAAAGCTTCCCTAAACAGGGCTGCCTTCAGATGTCTTCTAAAAGTTTGGTAGTTATTTTTCTCTCTGACATCTGGTGGGAGGGCGTTCCACAGGGCGGGTGCCACCACCGAGAAGGCCCTCTGCCTGGTTCCCTGTAACCTCGCTTCTTGCAGGGAGGGAACCACCAGAAGGCCCTCGGAGCTGGATCTCAGCATCCGGGCAGAACAATGGAGGTGGAGACGCTCCTTCAGGTCTACTGGGCCTTTGAGGCCGCTTAGGGCTTTCAAGGTCACCACCAACACTTTGAATTGAAGCGGCCATGTGGGCAAGGTGACCTTTCAGGGGAGGGCTCCCAAAGCCCCCTACTCACCTCGTCCTCAGGGGTTCCCTCCGAGGTGGCAGGAGGCGTCTGGTCAGGGGGCCGCACGACCGTGGGCTGGATCTGGTCGTGCAGGGCTGTTTCCTCTTGGGTCGGCTCCTCCAGGACCTGGGAAGAAGAAGGGGGGCTTCAGGCAGCGCCCCAGGTCCAAGCGGGGGAACGTGAGGGTCCCTTCTCTGAGGCGAGCCGCTGCGGTGGAGCCATGAGGGGACTCAGCCACGGCCTCCGGTCTCGCGAGGAGCCCGCGCCGATCAAAACACACACACACACAGCCATGCCCCCGCCGTCTCTCTTCCCCAAAAGCCTTACCCAGCCGGTGGCCTCGAACATCTTGAGGTCGAGGGGGTCCCCGGAAAGACGTCCCCCGATGTTGGTGAGCGAGTGGCAGGCGGCCATGGTGGCAAGGAAGGGCGAGCCGGACAGGCCGGGTCCCCGGACATCCTGCCCTGCCGGGAGGAAGCTGAGAGGGGAGGAAGACGGGGCTGTGAGAATCTCTCTAGGGAGCCGAGCGCTGAGGAGGGCAGAGGAGATTCTCTGGATATGTGCTCAAAGGCTTGGGCACATGGCCTTCTCTGTGGCAGCCCCCCAAACGGCGGAACTCCCTCCCAAAAAAGGCCCGCCTGGCCCCTTCACTGCACAGCTTCCGGAGGACTATTATCACGATTACTTACTTAATTTATATACCCCACTTGATCCTGGGATCCTGGGATGGTTTGCAGCTGAACAGGAGGCAAACCTGAGGTGCACTTCCGTATTTTTCACTCTATAGCAGTGTTTCCCAACCTTGGGCCTCCAGATGTTTTTGGCCTACAACTCCCATTATCCCTAGCTAGCAAGACCAGTGGTCAGGGATGATGGGAATTGTAGTTCAAAAACAGCTGGAGGCCCAAGGTTGGGAAACACTGCTCTATAGGATGCACATTGTTTTAGAGGGGGAGAAAAAGAAAAAAAAATTCTCCCCCTCTCTGCTCAGCGCCCCTTCAGTGAAGCGGCAGGAGAAACGGAGCCCCTTCCATTTCTCCTCCCGCTTGGCTGAAGGGGCGCTGCGCAGCTCTCCCTCTCTGCTGAAGCCAGGAGAGTCTTGCTCTCCCGGATACAGCGAAAGGAACCCCAAGCCTGCGGAGCGCAGAGGGAACTCGGGCTGCGCTCCAAAGGCTTCAGGTGCGCACCGACCCCTCTCTCTCTCCAGGCTTCAGCGAAAGCAACGCAAAGCTTCCAGAGTGCGGAAGGAGCGCTCCCTCTGCGCTTCAGAGGCTTTGCGTTGCTGTCGCTGAAGCCAAGGAGCCTGCATTCGCTCTATAGGATGCACACACATTTCCTCTTAATTTTTGGAGGGGGAAAAGTGTGTCCTAGAGAGCGAAAAATACGGTAGGTGCCAGGCAAAAGCAAACCCTCTTCTCCCAGGCCTTTGGCTAACTAAACAATCTACGGCCTAACAAACCAGAGAGATCATTGTTTTTGTCTGTTACTACATTACGCAGTTTGTGTTTTTATATTGATCCTCGGACGAAGGGCGGTATGGAAATTAAATAATTAGTAATAATTTTGTATGATTGCAAGTTGTCTTAAGATTGTTTTTAATGCTGCGTTTTGATGTTGCAACCCGCCCTGGGACCTTAGGCTGCAGGGGTCAGCAAACATTTTCAGCAGGAAAAAGAGAGAGCCAGCGTGGTGTAGTGGTTAGGAGCAATCGACTCGTAATCTGGGGAACCAGGTTCGTGTCTCCACTCCTCCCCATGTAGCTGCTGGGTGACCTTGGGCCAGTCACACTTCTCTGAAGTCTCTCAGCCCCACTCACCTCACAGAGTGTTTGTTGTGGGGGAGGAAGGGAAAGGAGATTGTTAGCCGCTTTGAGACTCCTTCGGGTAGTGATAAAGCAGGATATCAAATCTAAACTCCTCCTCTTCTTCTTCTTCTTCAGACCTTGTGGGGGGCTGGACTATATTCTGAAGGGGGATTTTGAACGGATTCCTATGGCCCACAAATAACCCAGAGATGCATTTTAAATAAAAGCAGACATTCTACTCATGTAAAAACATGCTGATTCCCAGACCGTCAGCGGACCGGATTAAGAAGGCGATTGAGCCAGATCTAGCCCCCGGGCCTTAGTTTGCCTACCAATGCCCTAAATCCAGCCCAATCGCCTTCTCAATCCGGCCTCCCGATGATCTGGGAATCAGTGTTTTTACATGAGTTGAATGTGTGCTTTTATTTAAAAATGCATCTCTGGGTTATTTGTGGGGCATAGGAATTCGTTCATTCCCCCCCCCCAAAATATAGACTGGCCCCCCACAAGGTCTGAGGGACAGTGGACCGGCCCCCTGCTGAAAAAGGTTGCTGACCCCTGCCTTAGGGTAATGAATGAATGTGTAAATAAAACAATGATGAAATGAGAGGCATTACACAGCCGGACCTTCAAGTGGGACCTGAGGGCAAGAGATTCACAAGCATCGCTGCCTCTGACCGTGCAGGCAGAGCCCAGCTGAAGCCGCTTCTTCCTGCACACTCACCAACCATCTTGGGCTTGCACGAAACCCCAGAAGTCGAGCCCGTCCTCGGTCAAGGTTCCCGTCTGCAAGAGACGAAGCAGCAGTTGCCGTGAATGTTCCCAGGATGAGGCCGGAAGAGGAGATGATCTCCCCACCTCTCTCTCCCTCCCTCCGATGAGTGGGGGTCGGGGTCTGGTACCTTGTCGAAGCACATCAGGTTGAGTTGCCCGCAGATGTTGATGCGCTGGGGGCTGATGGAAAAGATGCGCTGCCCCCGGAGGCGCTGCTGTGCATACACCAGGCCGGCCGTCATGGCCGCCGGCAACGCGGGGGGCACCGTGATGGTCAAGATGTCCAGGGATTTGAGGATGATGCGACCGACCAGCTCCTGGTCAGGAGGGAGAAAGAGAGGAATGGGTTTGCTTAGCCTGGAGGGACAAAGGTCAGATTCTGCACTTAGGCAGGGAGAATGGGATGCACAAATACAGGGTGGGGGACACATGGATTACTAGAAGTTTTGGGGGGCAGGGAGGTGTGGGAGACTCCCTGGTCCTGAATGGGGTAACTGTGGCCCTGAAGGACCAGGTGTGCAGCCTGGGAGTCATTTTGGACTCCCTGCTCTCCATGGAGGCGCAGGTCAGTTCCGTGTCCAGGGCAGCTGTTTACCAGCTCCATCTGGTAAGGCAGGATGAGACCCTCCCTGCCCGCTGTCTGTCTCACCAGTGGTGCATGCTCTGGTTATATCCCGCTTGGACTACTGCCATGCGCTCTACATGGGGCTTCCTTTGAAGGTGATCCAGAAACTGCAACTAATCCAGAATGCGGCAGCCAGACTGGTGACTGGGAGCCAGTCTGAAAGACCTACATTGGCTCCCAGTACGTTTCCAATCACAATTCAAAGTGTTGGCGCTGACCTTGAGAGCCTTAAACAGTCTCGGCCCAGTATACCTGAAGGAGCATCTCCACCCCCATCATTCAGCCCGGACATGGAGGTCCAGCTCTGAGGGCCTTCTGGCGGTTCCCTCCATGCGAGACGTGAGGTTATAGGGAACCAGGCAGAGGGCCTTCTCAGTGGTGGCCCCCGCCCTGTGGAACGCCCTCCCACCAGATGTCGAGGAAATAGACAACTATCTTACTTTTAGAAGATACCTGAAGGCAGCTCTGTTTAGGGGAGTTTTGAATGTTTGATGTTTTATCATGTTTTTAATATTCAGCTGGGAGCTGCCCAGAGTGGCTGGGGAAACGTAGGCAGATGGGTGGGGGTATAAATAATAAATTATTATTCCTATACATGTGAAAAGGATCTAGAGCAGCCTTTCGGTCCCCAGATGTTGTTGAACAACAACTCCCATCACCCCTATCTAGCAAGGCCAGAGCTCAGAGATGATGGGAGTTGTAGTCCAACACCATCTGGGGACCCACAGGTGGAGAACCGCTGATCTAGAGGTTTTAGTGGACCGCAAGCTGAACTTGAGCCCACAGTGTGATGCAGCAGCAAAAAAAGCGAATGCTATTCTAGGCTGCATCAGCAGACATCTAGTGTCCCGATCAAGGGAAGGAATAGTACCTCACCCCAGCTTCCTCTGGAGGAGACCTACCTCCTGCTGCACGCTGTGGATCACCGAGTACAGCATGCCGATCCCAGCGACGCCGACCAGGCAGAGGAGGAACCGGTAGGCATCTCGGTAGAGGCGGAAATCTGCCGGTTTTGGGAATAGGATGGAGCAGACCAGCTGCCCTTTGGAGGTG
Organism: Podarcis erhardii; assembly: GCF_964252035.2. Taxonomy (NCBI): domain Eukaryota; kingdom Metazoa; phylum Chordata; class Lepidosauria; order Squamata; family Lacertidae; genus Podarcis; species Podarcis erhardii. Next base: position 950,643 of record NC_138502.1, on the reverse strand, counting down.
GAGAAACCTGGCGGAGAGACACGAGTGAGGGCTCCGAAAAAGCGGGAGGAACCCACAGACACACAAACACACCCTCCTTCCGCCCCCGCCGCCCCCAAGGTGCGCTTACCTGTCCGGATGACCAGCGCCCGAACAGCCTCGCCAGAGTACCACCGCGTTTGGATGACGGAGGTCCCGCAGAAAAGCGTGTGCCGTTTGTGCTCCTCGGGGTCGTAGGCAAGGTCCTGCAGCGGCCCGCTGGCCCCTCGGGATGGGTCTGGCAGGGCTGTCTTGGTCACAGGGACGCTCTCGCCTGTGGGCAGGAGAAATTGAAATAAATTGAAATTGAAATACTTTATTGTCACTTGTATACAGCTCTCTTAGTCAGCTCTCTTAGTCTTAATTCCCTTCATTTGACGCACAGAGACATCACCTTGCCAACAAAGGTCCGTATAGTTAAAGCCATGGTTTTCCCAGGAGTGATGTATGAAGTGAGAGCTGGACCATAAAGAAGGCTGATCACTGAAGAATGGATGCTTTTGAATTCTGGTGCTGGAGGAGACTCTTGAGAGTCCCATGGACTGCAAGAAGATCAAACCTCTCCATTCTGAAGGAAATCAGCCCTGAGTGCTCCCTGGAAGGACAGATCCTGAAGCTGAGGCTCCAATACTTTGGCCACCTCATGGGAAGAGAAGACTCCCTGGAAAAGACCCTGATGCTGGGAAAGATGGAGGGCGCAAGGAGAAGGGGACGACAGAGGACGAGATGGTGGGACAGTGTTCTGGAAGCGACCAGCATGAGTTTGACCAAACTGCGGGAGGCAGTGGAAGACAGGAGGGCCTGGTGTGCTCTGGTCCAGGGGGTCACAAAGAGGCGGACACGACTAAACGACTAAACAACAACAACATATGCATGCTCAAGTAGGAAATAGTTTCTTTGTAGTTAAAAGAATGTCTTCTGATCTGACTTTGTCCCACGTGGGGGTTTTGAAATGCTAAGAGGAAATCTGATTGGTTCTTACGAACACTGTGTAAAAAGTTCTTTTGTGAATAAAACGACCTGGGCCGAGGGGTGGAGAGGAATTATTATTATATGCACCCCTCCCAGAGTCTTGCTGGTCAAGCCTCTGTGTGTCTTCTATTAATCAGAGTCTAATCCTTCCTTTGCTTTCGGAATGCCACATGCTGAAACTAGGATTCGGGAACATTTGTTGCTTCGGGCTGTGGAGGACAGAGCCATTGTGGCTAGTAGCCTGCAGCTGTGTTTTCACCTGATGTTTTATTTGAAAACAGCTTGGGGACCTCTTTGTTCAAGCTGGTGGTTCTCAATGGGGGGGGTGTTGCGCCCCCCTGGTGTGGCAGGAAAGGACGGCGAAGGTGGCAGGGAGACTCAAGGACCATCACAGAAACATTTAAACATTTCAGTGTCGTATAGCATCAAAATATTATTATTATTATTATTAATTTACTTTGTACATAGCCCTAAACTCATAGATCTCAGGGCAGTTCAGAACACAAAACTACAATATAAAAAACACAAAGTACGGAATAAAAATTAAAATCCCCAATCAATCCAATAGTTTTTCTAAATTATTTGGAGAACACGAAGAGTCTTGCTGGTCAAGCCTCGTGGGTATTTTATTAATCAGAGTCCAATCCTTCCTTGCTTTGGGAACGCTACAGCGAGAGGTTAGGTGGCTTCAGCTGCAATTCCCACATTGCAGGGGGTTGGACTAGATGACCCCTGGGGTCCCCTTGGCGGCCTCCTGGGGCAGGGAGTCTGGTTTAACTCTCTGTGCTGGGTGAAGGACTCCCTTCTATCCCTCCAGAATGAGAGGGTGGCAGGAGATCAGCTCCTACGGAGAGGCTGTTCCCCCTCCACCCATACCAGAGGCAGTGTGATGGCCTGGGAATCCGATTCTGAGGCTGAACCTGAGGAATCCCAGCCTGCACAGGAGTCCCCGCCTCCAGGGCCGGCTGAGCAGGGGCTTGAACCTGAAGGGCCTTCACCTGTGCTGGATCCTCAGGTGCAGGCATCAGCTGAATCTGCTCTGGCTCCGGAGGTGATTGAGGACCCATTGCCTGCAGGTGCTCCACTCTCAGCCCCGTCAGGGGAAGCTGAGGTTTCCTTGGGTCCGGTAACCCTCCAGCCTCTCCTGAGCTGCAGAGGCTCAGGGCAGAGAGGCAGAGGGAACTAAGTTCCCGCAGGAGGAGTGCTCGCCTCCAGGCCAGGAGAGGCGAGTCACCTATGGGGCGGGACCACCCTATGCCTCAGGGGAGATAAAGGCCAGTCAGCCCAGTCCCAGGTTGCGGGAGCAACGTTGTTGGTAATCTGTTCCTGCTGGCACCCTGTCCTGCTATTCCAGAGTTCCTGACCACGCCCGGCTCCTTGCCTTGGACCCTGCTTCACCCTTGACGGACAGCCTCCATACCTTTGACCTAGGACCAGACTCAGACCATGCTGCACGGTAACAACACCCCACACCCGGGACCAGCACAGGCAGCCTTGCTTACCTGTGAGCATGCTCTCGTTGGCGATGGCTGTGCCGCTCATCAGCACCGCATCGCACGGGACGGTCAGGCCCTCGGGAGGCACCAGCAGGACGTCCCCCGGAACCAGCTGTGTGGAAAAGATCTCCTCTGTCTCTGCGGAGAAAAAGGAGAGCCATCGCTGCTAAGAAGGGCCTGGTGGATCAGGCCAAATGGGGCCCCTCTAGCCATCCTGTTCTCACAGGGGCCAACCAGGTGCCTCTTTGGAAAACCCCACAATAATAAATAATAATAAATATAAAAAAAAAATTATATCCCGCCCTCCCCAGCTGAAGCCAAGCTCAGAGCAGCTAACAGTAAAAGTTTACATAAAATCACAATCAATTAATTGAAATACATTCTAAAATCAGTTCATTCTAAAATCAATTCAAATCAAATTAATGGCAACCATTGGGCTAGAGTTCTGTGAGGATTACCAGAGGAGGGGGTCAGGCTGTGCCTTGGCCAAAGGTCTGGTGGAACAGCTCTGTCTTGCAGGCCCTGCGGAAAGATGTCAAGTCCTGCAGGTCCCTAGTCTCTTGTGACAGAGCATTCCACCAGATTGGAGCCACAGGTGAAAAAGCCCTGGGCTCAGGTTGAGGCCAGCCTAACCTCCCTGTGGCCTGGGATCTCCAAGATGTTTTTATTTGAAGACCGTAAGGTCCTCCGTGGGACGTACCAGGAGAGGTGGTCCTGTAGGTACGAGGGTCCTAGGCCGCATAGGGCTTTTTTAGGAAACTTATTCAAAATAACCAGAGTAGAGGAAAAGCAGGCAGGTCAGATCAGAACAAAACACACCAGATTATTATTATTCCTAATTCAATTTGTGTACCACCCTTCAACCCCAGATCTCGCGAGCGCTTCGTGCAGGTCTCCCCTTCTTTAATGTATTTTTAATCTTTGTTGGAAGCCGCCCAGAGTGTCTGGGAAAATCCAGCCTGATGGGCGGGGTACAAACAATAATTTATTTATTTATTTATTTATTTATTTATTTATTATCATTATTATCATTAGTATTATTATTTATTATTATTACAGTGGTGCCCCGCAAGACGAACGCCTCACAAGACGGAAAACCCGCTAGACGAAAGGGTTTTCCGTTTTGGAGGCGCTTCGCAAAACAAATTTCCTATGGGCTTGCTTCGCAAGACGAAAATGTCTTGCGAGTTCCTGCGGGTTTCCCCCCCCTTCCCCCCCTTTTCCTAAGCCGCTAAGCCGCTTATCAGCTGATCCGCTGATAAGCCGCTTAACAGCTGATCTGCTAAAAGCCGCTAAACCGCTAATAGCGCTAATCCGCTAAGCTGTCAATGGGCTTGCTTCGCAAGACGAAAAAACCGCTAGACGAAGAGCCTCACGGAACGATTAATTTCGTCTTGCGAGGCACCACTGTATTACACAAACTGCCCCAAGTGATGCTGGAAGTGGAGAGAATCAGCTATGGCCGGGTGTATACGATCCACGTGTGATTCAACCACGCTGGGTCCCCCAAACTTTCCGGCTCTGAACCGTTTTTCTTGTAGCTGCGAGGGCGTCCCGAAGCCCCTCCACACCTGCCAAGGGAACTCAAGCCCCGGGACCGACCTCCCTCCTTTCACGACGCTCACTCACCGTACGGCCCCCGATACACCGTCACGCGGATGATGTTGTGTGCAGCAACCATGTCGTGCAGCAGGACGTATTGCTGCAGGGGAGAAGGAGAGAGACAGGCTGAGCACCAGGTAGGTCCAGCCCAGCATCCTGCCCTCCTCACAGGTGCCCAAAGGGAAGCCTGCAAGCAGGATTCGAACCCAAGAGCAGCACCCCTGCGGTTTCCGGCAACTGGGGGGACAAGATGTGTGTTTTATGGCAATTACAGCAATTATTTCTAAACGTGCTGCTCACACCTGCAAAACAGCACCTTTCCGCACAAATCTGTGCCCTCTTTCTGGGGGTGCAGGGTGTGTTGGGATGGGGGCCTGCACTACACCTGTCTCAGAAGAAGCCCTAAAAAGTAAAGGTAAAGGTAAAGGGACCCCTGACTATTAGGTCTAGTCGTGACCAACTCTGGGGTTGCGGCGCTCATCTCGCTTTATTGGCCGAGGGAACCGGCGTACAGCTTCCGGGTCACGTGGCCAGCAGGACTGAGCCGCTTCTGGTGAACCAGAGCAGCGCACTGAAACGCCGTTTACCTTCCCGCTGGAGTGGTACCTATTTATCTACTTGCACTTGGACGTGCTTTCGGACTGCTAGGTTGGCAGGAGCAGGGACCCAGCAACAGGAGCTCACCCCGTCATTGCGGGGATTCGATCCGCCGACCTTCTGATCTGCAAGCCCTAGGCTCAGTGGTTTAACCCACAGCGCCACCCGTGCAGAAGGAGCCCAGTGGGACTCAAAAGCTTGCTTAGCACCTTGTGACAATTTCGTGCTCCTCTTGTAAGAAGGTCCTGCCGGGCCAAGGGCTCACCTGGTCCAGCTTTTCAGGCACTGGATGCTGCCTGCGGGGAACCGGCAAGCAGGATTGGGGCACAAGAGCGGCACTGTCCTCTCTTGTGGCTTCCAGCAACGGAGACCCAGGAGCATTGCTGCAGAGCATAGCCACTGCGGCTAGCAGCCATCAATGGCCCTCTCCTCCTCTGTGAATTTGTCCCGCCGTCTTTTCAAAGCCACCTGGGCTGGCGGCCATCGTGGCCTCTAATACTCTTTCAAAGCCACCACCCGCCATCGCGTCCTCTCCCCTTTCGCCCCCTCCCAGCCACCCCCCCACCCTCCGCCAACCGTGACCCCGGCCGGCGGTACCTTCCGGATGGTGTAGAGGGAGGAGCAGATGGAGACCAGCGACATGAAGAGGATGGCAGAGGCGTACAGGTAGTAGTTATCCAGGGACCACAGCACCATGCTGAAGGCTTGGAAAATGTAGAAAGGGTTCAACACCTGCGGAGGGGAGGAAGAGGAGGACAGGACTTTCTGGTGGATAGAGCCATCAGACAGACCCCCTCGGAAGGTGGCGCGTTCTCCTTCGTTGGAGGTCTTTAAGCAGAGGCTGGACGGCCTGCCTGCCAGGGACTCCTGCATTTTGGCCGGTTGGTCTAAATGACCTTTGGGGGGCTTTAGATACCTATTAGGTATCTAATATAGATACCTATATATTACCATGTAGCATATATTCAACACAAAAAGCAGCGACAATTTGTTGTTGACAAAGGACAGCTGGACATATAAAAGGCCCCATTACCTTCAGTAGCTTGGGGCCTCATCAAACCTAAATCTGGCCAACCAGGTGCCCATTATGGGATGCCCACAAAGCAGGATTCGAACACAAGAGCAGCGCTTTCCCCTCCTGTGGTTTCCAGCGACTGGCATTTGAAAACACACCACAGCCTCCGACAGGGGAGACCGATTCTTTGCCGATCCCTCGTAGCCGAGTAAGATTGTCTTCCATAAACACGGTTTTAATGAGTCCGTAAGTGACTGTGGAGGCCAATTCTGGATCCACACGTCCTTCCACAGTGGGGACAGTGGTTTCCGGGCGGGAGTTGATCACGTTGTGGATTTGCCAAGCGTGCCTTCCTCTTAGCACATTTCTCCCTTGCGTCCTGAGTTTGAGTGTCTTCAAAGCCCACGATCCCTTTGGTAAAGGCTGTTCTCCAACTGGAGCGCTCGCAGGCCAGTGTTTCCCACTTGTTGGTGTTTATACTACATTTTTAAAGATTTGCCTTGAGACAGTCTTTAAACCTCTTTTGTTGACCACCAGCATTACGCTTTCCATTTCTAAGTTTGGAATAGTTGTTTTGGAAGACGATCATCAGGCATCCGAACAACATGACCAGTCCAACGAAGGCGATGTTGAAGAATCATTGCTTCAACACTGGTGATCTTTGCTTCTTCCAGTACACTGGTATTAGTTCGCCTGTCTTCCCAACTGATGTGTAAAATTTTTCAGAGACACTGTTGATGGAATCTTTCGAGGAGTTGGAGATGGCGTTTTTAAGTGGCCCGTGTTTCACAAGCGTACAGTAAGGTTGGTGGTACAATAGCTTTGTAAACAAGCATTTTGGTTTCCCTGCGAATGTCCCGGGCGATCAATACACACACAAACACACATACAAAGGCTGCAAACTTACCTCCTTGATGAGGAGTTTGGGGAGGGAAGGCACTTGAACGTCAATTTGGTTGGCTCCGTAGAAAAGCCTCCTAAAGACAGAAGGTGGGTTGGGGGAGAATGCATGTGCTCAGAATCGGGGGGGAGCAGAGGGGGTGAATTATCTTTCCCCAGCTGCCCCCCTGCCCCAGCTAATATCTCAGAAGCACTGCAGAAAGGACACCCTGATCTCCACACACCCTACCATTCCTCTAAGCCCGCCAGTCGCTTACCTTCCTTCCCAGCCTCTTCAAATGCAATACAGAAAATAAAGGGGAGGTCCTTAAGCTGCCCACACCTGAGCGACGTTCTGGACCTGAGCAACCGGGCTACGGATCTCGCTGGTCAGAAAGAGCCAGGGGTCCCTCCTTCCAGGAGAAGGGAGAGAGGCTTAGGGCCCTCGTATTTACAGGACCGCGTCTCCTGGTCTGCCCCGCAGAGGACCTTAAGGTCCATGAATAATCTGTTTAGAGGTCCCAGGCCCTAAGGAAGTCAGACTATGCTCCACCAGGGTCAGGGCCTTCTCAGTGGTGGCTCCGACCTGCTGGAATGCTCTGTCCCATGAGCCCAGGGCCCTGAAGGATTTAACTTCCTTCCATAGGGCCTGTAAGACAGGAGCTATTCCGCCTGGCCTTCAATTTGAACTTAGCCTGATCTTTTATTCCCCTTCCTTCCCTCCCTCTCCCCTTTTTATGAAGATTCCCCGCTCTGGGATCCCACAGCTAATTCTCCCCTGGTCTCCTCGCTGGCCCAAGTAGGACTAATTTAGCCAGCTAGCCCTGGTGATCATCTAATGTTTATTGGATGGATTTCCCCCCTAAATTGATTTTTGAATTCTGAATTTACTGTTATTCACGTTTTATGCTGTATTTTATGCTGTTTTTTGTTGCATTAATTGTTTTAAATTTGTTATTAGCCGCCCTGAGCTGAGTTCCCCTTGCAGGGTTGTCCCACAGCAGGGACCTAGACTGGACTTTCTATGGAGCTGACCAGCCTCGCTGCTTCCTTGTGAGTAAACCACAACTCTGGTGTTGTGTATAGGCAAGGATTGGTCTAGTTTTGGAACCACAGAGCCCTGGTGTGTTTTGTGTTCTGATCTGATCTGACTTTTCCTATACTCCAGTTATTTTGAATAAGGTTTCCTAATTTGACCACCAGAGTGTGTGTGTGAAATCGCCAACTTTGGGTTTTTTAGGATCTGCCACATGCCCAGACGCTTGGAGTTCCTGCTGCTGGGAGTTTAAGATCAGAGCTAAGAGGCCAGGACGCTCTTCTGAGATCTGGGAGAGACTTGGGGAACATGGGCTGCCCCTACTCTCCGAGTAACTTACAGTGGTACCTTGGTTCTCAAACACCTTGGTACTCAAACAACTTGGAACCCAAACACCGCAAACCCGGAAGTAAGTGTTCCGGTTTGCGAACCTTTTTCGGAAGCCGAACATGCTCTGTTTTGAGTGTTCTGTGTTGAGTGTTATGCTGAGGTCTGCCTGTTTTTGCTATTTATCTTGCGTTTTTGTGGCTTTTTTTGTTTTTGTGACTGTGTGGAACCCAGTTCAGCTACTGATATTGATTGTGTGACTGCAGTACGTTGTTTATTGCTTTCATTTTATGGATTAATGGTCTCCTTAGATAGTGAAATTCATGTTAAATTGCTGTTTTTAAAAGCCTGGAACGGATTAATCCGTTTTGCATTACCTTCTATGGGAAAGCGCGCCTTGGTTTTGGAACGCTTTGGTTTTGGAATGGACTTTCGGAACGGATTACGTTTGAGAACCAAGGTACCGCTGTACAAGGGAATTGCCTGGGAAATGCAGGGGGCCATAGTCTCAGGAGTTCCTGGGTCTCAGTGAGTGTAGTGACGTCTGCCAGGGAAATGAGCAAGCAGTTTTCACTTTGGGCAAGGAAGAAGAAGAGTTTGGATTTGATATCCCGCTTTATCACTACCCGAAGGAGTCTCAAAGCGGCTCACATTCTCCTTTCCCTTCCTCCCCCACAACAAACACTCTGTGAGGTGAGTGGGGCTGAGAGACTTCAGAGAAGTGTGACTGGCCCAAGGTCACCCAGCAGCTGCAGGTGGAGGAGCGGGGAAGCGAACCCGGTTCACCAGATTACGAGTCTACCACTCTTAACCACTACACCACACTGGTTCCTTGGGCGCCCTCCCTCCGTCCCAACCGTCCCAACCCCTGCCCAGAGATGCTCAGCACGGGCACAGCCCGCCCTCGCACCTCTCCCCTTACTCACCGGTAGTCCTGGGTGCTGCGAGGGAGGCCAGCCCCGTGGAGGGTGTGCAGGGAGGAGCACAACAGCCCAACATCAAGCGCCCTGAGCCGCTGGAAAGACTGGGACTCGGGGCTCCAGAGGTAGCGTGAATTCTGGTGGACGAAAAAGCGGATCTGCAAGGGGGGGGGGAGAGAAAGGTGTCTGTGAGGGTGGGGGAAGAGAGGAGGGCTGCAGCAGAGACCCCCAGCCCCTCCTAAAGGCCCCCAGCTCACCTCTGCCTGCTCCCCACAGGCGGCTTGGGACAGAAGATTGCCCTCTTCGCAATCCCAGTCCTCCAACGGGCCGGCCTGGCAGAGAGGCCTCTTGCTCTCTGGCACCTGTGGGAAGCCCAGCGGGCTGGATCCGGGAGCGAAGAAGGAGCGCACCCGGACCCGGGACCAAGTCCGGAACTCGTCCTGCGGGAGGGAAGCAGCGGGGAGGGTGAGGGGTCGCCCAGGTTTCCTACGGACTCAGATTTTTCGGTGCTGCAGCGAAACCTGTCCTCTGGAACTCCCTGCCTAGTGACGCCTTCAGCTGCACTCGTTTCAGCCCCTACTGAAAACATTGTTTGCTGGGGTTCAACAAGAACTTATGGTTTTCTTTACAGTGTGATTGAAAGAACCAACTGTGTGAAATACTGTGATGGATTTGCAACATTGCCAACTGAAGAGAGCTCTAGTTCTGATTATTATGGTTTTGGTGAGACGCCAGCTCATTAGAAGAAGCAAGGAGATAAAACACTGGAAGCTTTGGGTATAGAGCTTTACATTAGTATAACTTTTAAAAGCCAGTTGTAATAAGACGAAGGAGGTTATAAAATTGGAGTACTGTGTCCAGTTCTGGGCACCACAGTTCAAGAAGGACACTGACAAACTGGAACGGGTCCAGAGGAGGGCAACCAAAATGGTCAAAGGCCTGGAAACGATGCCTTATGAGGAACGGCTAAGGGAGCTGGGCATGTTTAGCCTGGAGAAGAGGAGGTTAAGGGGTGATATGATAGCCATGTTCAAATATATAAAAGGATGTCACATAGAGGAGGGAGAAAGGTTGTTTTCTGCTGCTCCAGAGAAGCGGACACGGAGCAATGGTTCCAAACTGCAGGAAAGAAGATTCCACCTAAACATTAGGAAGAACTTCCTGACAGTAAGAGCTGTTCGGCAGTGGAATTTGCTGCCCAGGAGTGTGGTGGAGTCTCCTTCTTTGGAGGTCTTTAAGCAGAGGCTTGACAACCATATGTCAGGAGTGCTCTGATGGTGTTTCCTGCTTGGCAGGGGGTTGGACTCGATGGCCCTTGGGGTCTCTTCCAACTCTAGGATTCTATGATTCTATGATTCTAAGATTTTATGGACGTGCATGAATGAGTATTACACTGGTACCTCTGGATACGAACGGGATCCGTTCCGGAGCCCTGTTTGCATCCTGAAGAACCTGCAGGTCGCGATTCGCTGCTTCTGCGCATGGCGTCATTTTGACCATCTGCGCATGCGCGAGTGGCGAAACCCCAAAACGCTCAACCTAAAGCAACTTCAACCCAAGGTATGACTGTATTATAATGGAACCAAGGGGGGAGTGAAGTTGATCAAAAATTATGGTTTAATTTGGCTATGATTTTCTTTCCTCTGTTTCCCCACCCCCTACCCCCGTTTTGTTATTTTCGGAAAATCAATAAAACGTTATCCAAAACAAAAAAACAAACAAACAAACAAAAAAACACCCTGGGAGACCCTCTGTACGCATGGCAACCCCACACCACCGGGCGAAACAGCAAGACAGGACGATGGGGGTCGGGGTGGGAGATGAGGGGCCATAGCTGTCACCTTACAGATGTGAAAATAAGGGACCAGCAGCCTCGAAAATAAGGGATCAGCAGCCAAAATAAGGGATTTTCAGGGCACAGGTATGTTCAACTTCTGAGCCCCTCCCAGCCAAAGGCAGAAAGCCCAGCCAGCAGCCAAACGAAGCCCCAAGCGGTGGTTCCCACAGCGCAGCAACCCGGCAAAGGGGATGCAGCAAGGAAAACCACCGTCCCCTCTCCGCTGGGAAGCGCTGAGCAAAGGCGAGTCCCCAGGCAACGCGGCCGATTTGATTGGCACAAGGCATGCAAGCTCCACCCCCCAGTCGTTCTCAGACTCCTTACTGGGTGAGCAACGCAGCCAAGCAACACAGTTGGAGCCTCTCTCCTCCCTGGCCGGCAGAGAGGGAGGGAGAGGAGCTGCTTCCTTTGAAACCCGGGAAATTTAAGGGACATCATCAAGAAGGGACAGCAGCGGGACACGGCGCTGGGATAAGGGACTGTCCCGCCAAATAAGGGACGGTTGACAGCTATGCGAGGGGCCCTTCTCAGAGCCTGAGGCCGCCTACCGTGGTCCTCAGCAGCACGACTCGGGCGTCCCTCAGCGGCACGGCGCGGCAGGTCCACTTGACGCTCAGTTCCGGCAGCCAGTAGAGGAAGAGGAGGAGGAAACCTCCGCTGCAGAGGGTGCCCAGCGAGACCAGCGCCAGCTTCCAGCAGCAGGGGCTGTAGCCGGAGATTTCCTGCACAGAGGGGGAAAGGAGGGAGGAGAAGCGAGAGGGTTTTCTCGCGGAGAAACGGGACACCCTGGGCAACAAGGGAGCGAATGCGGCCCCCAGCACCCCTCCGCGTGGCCCTCAGGACACTTTCCAGGCCATGCCACCAACTGGCTCTGCTCCATCACCCTACTCTGGGCATTTTAGTAATCAGTTAAAACCATTAGAAGGACTGGAATAGCACTTGTAGTTTAATGGTGAATTTTGGACACGATGGAGAGGTAAAAGATTTGGATTATTATAAAAGATGCAGGAGGAAATGATTGACAATAGGACCCACAAACGGGAGAAGGGAAGAGATTCCCTGGAATCTTGTTTTTAGGTTGTATGTTGGATATGTGACTATAAAATTTTAATATGAAAAAAAAACCAAACACACACACACACACACACACACACATATATATGTAAAAGACATTCAAAGCCTTTTAAAAATGTGTTTGGGAGGCCGGGGCTATTGGGTTGCTCCTGTTCGTATTTTGATTATGTATGTTGTGCTTTTGTACAGTGGTGCCTCGCAAGACGAAATTAATCCGTTCCGTGAGGCTTTTTCGTCTAGCGGGTTTTCCGTCTTGCGAGGCGTTTTTCTTGCGGGGCACCACTGTATCATGATTTCATCCTGTGAACTGCGACCTGTGGGTATTAGGGCAGTATACAAATAATAAAAGGGACACGGGTGGCGCTGTGGGTTAAACCACTGAGCCTAGGACTTGCCAATTGGAAGGTCGGCAGTTCGAATCCCCGCAACAGGGTGAGCTCCCGTTGCTCGGACCCTGCTCCTGCCCACCTAGCAGTTCGAAAGCACCTCAAAGTGCAAGTAGATAAATAGGTACCGCTCCGGCGGGAAGGTAAACAACATTTCCGTGCGCTGCTCTGGTTCGACAGAAGCGGCTTAGTCATGCTGGCCACATGACCCGGAAGCTGGACGCCGGCTCCCTCAGCCAGTGAAGCGAGATGAGTGCCGCAACCCCGGAGTCGGCCACGACTGGACCTAATGGTCAGGGGTCCCTTTACCTTTATAAATACTACAAATCCGCAGCAGCAGCGTCTAGAGTCACCACACTGCAGGGTAGTTGGGCTAGAACAGGCAACCCCAACCTGCGGCCCTCCAGGTGTTTTGGCCTACAACTCCCATGATCCTTAGCTAACAGGACCAGTGGTCAGGGATGATGGGAATTGTAATCTAAAACATCTGGAGGGCCGAAGGTTAGGGGTGCCTGGGCAAGAGGACCCTCCCATTCTTGGCAGCCCCATGGCTCTGGAAGCCCCACCACCCACTGACCATCTCGTCTTCCTCGTGGCGGTTGACGTGCGCCTCGGCCGCTCTCTCCATGTCTCCTTCCTGTGGGTCACGCAATTACTCCACTTCCAGGCTCCTGAGACAGACAGACAGAGAGAGAGAAGGGGTCAGCAAAGGGCTGACCCTCGCCGCAGTCACGCCGCGCACGTCCCTTCCCCGACTCTCTTGCAAGCTCTGCAAACACCACGTCTCGGCCGGTTCCCCTGTCCGCCCAGTGCCACAGAAGCATCTGTTCAGCGCACCCCCCCTCTTCAGCCAAAACCACACACACACATACACACACACACACCCCTCTAGGAGGCCTGGGACAAAGCCCCCCAGTCATCCGATCTCTCTCTGTCCTCGTGGGCAAAACCTCAGCCCAGCCGGCTATTTGCAGCCCCTGGAGGCCTGTGGTTTCGAACTCCTGACCACAACGCCGTGTTCCTGGGTTGGGAGAGCCTGCCCGAAAAGGCAGCGCTGGTGGAGCAGAGGAGAGGGACAGGGCCGAAGTTCTGCTTTCAGCATTTTCAAGCCCAACGCACACGTCTGGGTCCGTCCCCCAGAGCAAACTCACGGCAACTTTTGTCACTGTGTCAGCTGAAGGGTCCCGGGTCGACGGGCCACATCCAGGAGGGAGAGGCAGGCAGCCTGCTGAGGAACTGCAGAAGGGAGAGAAAGAAAGGGAAGGTCAGGATCAAGGCCGCAGACTGATGGGCAGTGCCAGGGGGTGCCAGGGCTGCAGGCAGGAGGAGAGACGGGCGTCCGGGCATTAGGTAATTGCTCAATGTATCTAGAGGAGGTGGGAAGGTGTGGCTCTGTCGCTGGATCGAGGGCACGGAGGGCTGCTGGATTAGGCCGGCATCCTGCCCTCACAGCGGCCGGCCTGTCGTGCAAGCAGGATCCAAGCACGAGGGCATGTTCTCTGCTCCTGAGGTTTCCAGGAACTGGGGTTGGTACTGCAGAGTCAAAGCAGGACCAGGCCCATCTGATCCAGCCTCCTGCTACCCTTAGCTTCCCGATGGAACGCCTGCAGAAGCCAGGAGGAGAAGGACCCCCCCCCAGCCCAAAAAAAGTCTGGCCCAGCAGAGCTCTGCTTATCCCCCCAACCAGGCGCCCTCCAGATGTTCCGGAAAGCTCTGCCAGCTGGGAGATGGAGCCACCAAACAATTAAACCCCTGTGTTGCAAACAAATACCAGTAATATCCAAAGGCAATAAGTACAACAATGCGATGTCCAATATAAACTTTATATAATCTATACCGAGCATTGAACAATAGGAAATATGCACTCTCTGCAAAACCAAATAAACAGAAATCTTCTGTATCTCTGAAAGTCACAAAATATGCACTCTTGATGGATTCTCTTGAAAACCTAGAACCAAATAAACATAAGTCTTATAGGTCTCTGAAAGTCTTTGTGGGCTATGAAAGTCTCTGAGAGAAGCAATGGGTCAGAGTCTTATCTGGTGAAAACAAGCTGTAAAGCTTTGTTTTATAACGACCAACGCTGCCGAAGTGGTCCGCAAACAGTGATTTTGGATATAGCCACTGTTTCGCGGAATTCTTCTTCAGCACAGCCGAAGGATACAGAAATGCTTCATAAACTGCAATTGAATTATTGAAACGACGACCTGCATATACACTGTAACTTACAATAACTAAAATTATTATAAACTATAAAGTAAAGGGACCCCTGACCATTAGGTCCAGTCGTGGCCGACTCTAGGGTTGCGGTGCTCATCTCACTTTATTGGCCAAGGGAGCCGGTGTAGTTTCCAGGTCATGTGGCCAGCAGGACTAAGCCGCTTCTGGCGAACCAGAGCAGCACACGGAAACACCGTTTACCGTTCCGCCGGAGCGGTACCTATTTATCTACTTGCACTTTGTGCTTTTGAACTGCTATGTTGGCAGGAGCAGGGACTGAGCAACGGGAGCTCACCCCGTTGCGGGGATTTGAACCGCCGACCTTCTGATCGGCAAATCCTAGGCTCTGTGGTTTAACCCACAGCGCCACCCGCGTCCCTCAATTATAAACTATACGAATGAACTATAATGTCAATTCAATATGAAATAAAACCAAAAGTACATACCCCATCTATATGGAAGATTTCTGTTTATTTGGTTTTGCAGAGAGTGCGTATTTCATATTGTTCAATGTTCTGTATAGATTATATAATGAGTTTATATTGACATCGCATTGTTGTAGCAGGGAGATGGAGCCCAGAGCATCTTCAGGGGGTGCTTTGCTCGCCCTCTCCCAAGTTCAACCCCTCGCAACAGTTCAATTCCTGCAATGAAAGGGGGTTGGACTAGATGACCCCGTGGGGTCCCCTCCAGCTCTGTGATTCTGTGGACAGAGACCCATGTTCCACATTATTTATTACACTCACGTCCCACATTTTCCCCTCCAAGGGGGGCCACTGTGGTCCTCTGCTCCCCGTTTCATCTCCCACAACAATCCTGCGAGGTTGGCTAGGCAGAGAGAAGGCAGGGACCGCCCCCCAGGTAAACCAGTGACTTTCAGGGCTGAGTAGGGGGCATTCAAATCCTTCCCACCCAGGTCCTAACCCGACGCTCTAGCCATTGCACCACGCTGCCTCTCCCTGCCCTGACATTCTCTGCTTTTCTCTCTCTCTCTCTCTCTCACACACACACACCTGTGCATGCACCTGGCAACGCTACTCCGTCCCTGGCCAGGTGAGTGCCAAAGGATTTCATGCACAGGGTTTGGGGGAAGGAGATATAAACACCGACATTTCCAGATTGGCAGGTTTAACCAACGGCTGGTTTGCTTTGGCAGAGGAAGCCCGTGATCCAGTTTCGAGCTTCCTGGTGTTGCGGGGAGAAGGTATGTGTTCAAGAGCACCTATGGGTGGGGGTGGGGGGGGAAGGGCAGCAGCTCAGGTATCCCGGCTCCCAGCCTCTCCCTATCTGGCCTTTTCCAAACTCCTCACACCTGACGGCTCCTTTTATCCCACGAGGGGAATGTGCGAAAGAGGTTCCCCTCTGTCTTCTTAAAAGAACAAACCTGCTAGATCAGGCCATAGCTCACCTAACCCAAACACAATTTGCCCAGTCCTCTTTTATAGCCACCTAAGTTGGTGGCCACCCCTGTGGCAGGGAGTTCCACAGGTTAACACTCTCCTCTTCTTCTTTCTTCCCTAGAGGGGATTGCTCTGATCTCTCATTTTCCCATGGGTGGGTAGCAGGGATCTTCGCTCCTGATAAAGGAATCCCGCTCCCATTGAAGCCCATTCATTTGAACTAAACATTAGGAAGAGCTTGTGAGAATGGTTTGGCAGCAGAGGGAACACTCCACCTCAAAAGGTGGCGGGCCCTTGAAGGTCCCGTGTGACTCTACAGCTCTGTGGTTCTACTTTTCCTTTGTGGGGTGGGGATGCTCAGTGGGTAGAGCACGGGACTTTTAATCTCAAGGCCGTGGGTTCGAGCCCTGCGCTGGGCAAAAGATTCCTGCATTGCAAGGGGTTGGACTACAGGACCCATGGGGTGCCCCTACCAACTCTCCAATTCTATAATAATAACTATTATTATTATTATTATTATTATTATTATTATTACCACGCCCATCTGGCTGAGTTTCCCCGGCCACCCTGGGCAGCTTCCAATAGTGTTAAAAACAATATAGAATTAAATATTAAAAACTTCCCTAAACAGGGCTACCTTCAGATGTCTTTTAAAGATAAGACAGCTGCTTATTTCCTTCACATCTGACGGGAGGGTGTTCCACAGGGCGGGCGCCACTACCGAGAAGGCCCTCTGCCTGGTTCCCTGTAACTTGGCTTCTCGCAATGAGGGAACCGCCAGAAGGCCCTTGGAGCTGGACCTCAGTGTCCGGGCAGAACGATGGGGGTGGAGACGCTCCTTCAGATATACTGGACTGAGGCCATTTAGGGCTTTCAAGGTCAGCACCAACACTTTGAATTGTGCTCGGAAACGTACTGGGAGCCAATGTAGGTCTTTCAAGACCGGTGTTATATGGTCTCAGCGGCCACTTCCAGTCACCAGTCTAGCGGCCGCATTCTGGATTAATTGCAGTTTCCGAGTCACCTTCAAAGGTAGCCCCACGTAGAGCGCATTGCAGTAGTCCAAGCAAGAGATAACCAGAGCATGCACCACTCTGGCCAGACAGTCTGTGGGCAGGTATGGTCTCATCCTGCGCACCAGATGGAGCTGGTAGACAGCTGCCCTGGACACAGAACTGACCTGCGCCTCCATGGACAGCAGTGAGTCCAGAATGACTCCCAGGCTGCCCACCTGGTCCTTCGGGGGCACAGTTGCCCCATTCAGGACCAGGGAGTCCCCCACACCTGCCCGCCTCCCGTCCCCCCAAAACAGGACTTCTTTCTTGTCGGGATTCAACCTCAATCTGTCAGCCGCCAATTCTCTGCTCTCGCAGCCCTGTTTCCCAGTCAGGGCAGGCACAGAAAAGGAAGTGTTCCCCTCCCACCCCTCGAGAGGAACGGCTCTTCCACAGAACCGCTCCTGGGAGTGGCGAGGAGACAGGAGTTTTGATTTCGCGAGCGGCTTTTATCGCTCATCTGCAGCGCAACGGCTTTCCCTCGGGGGGCACAGATCCGGCAGTTGGGCTTGGGCTGGGCGCCGGGAGCCCATCTGCACCGCTCTGGGGGCTGAGCTCACCCCCCCCTTCTGTTCTGCTGCCAGGACACCTGGGTTCTCCGGGCAGGTCTGAGTGGGCTACAAGGCAGCCGAGGGTGCACCAAGAAGCCAGGCAGGTTAAGACAAGATGTGCCGCAGCCCAAGTTGTGCCACCGGAGACTCCAGCCTCTCCCCTGACAGCCCTTTGCAGGAGGAACTAGCAAGAGAGTCCGGGGGAGACTCTGAATAGTAAGCTCCCTTATACTGACACAGACCACTGGTCCACGTAGTTCAGTGCTGACTACTCTGGCTGGCAGCAGTGGCTCTGGACAGTTGTCCTTGGTGAAGACTTGACGTTTTCCTCCGCCCCAAAAAAGTTTTTGATTTGAGTTCCTACTGAAATGAGGCTGCATTTTAATGTTGTATTTTAATCTTGTTTTTAAGTTCATAGAATCATAGAATCCTAGAGTTGGAAGAGACCACCATGGCCATCGAGTCCAACCCCCTGCCAAGCAGGAAACACCATCAGAGCACTCCTGACATATGCTTGTCAAGCCTCTGCTTAAAGACCTCCAAAGAAGGAGACTCCACCACACTCCTGGGCAGCAAATTCCACTGTCGAACAGCTCTTACTGTCAGGAAGTTCTTCCTAATGTTCAGGTGGAATCTTCTTTCTTGTAGTTTGGATCCATTGCTCCGTGTCCGCTTCTCTGGAGCAGCAGAAAACAACCTTTCTCCCTCCTCTATGTGACATCCTTTTATATATTTGAACATGGCTATCCTATCACCCCTTAACCTCCTCTTCTCCAGGCTAAACATGCCCAGCTCCCTTAGCCGTTCCTCATAAGGCATCGTTTCCAGGCCTTTGACCATTTTGGTTGCCCTCCTCTGGACCCGTTCCAGTTGGTCCGTGTCCTTCTTGAACTGTGGTGCCCAGAACTGGACACAGTACTCCAGGTGGGGTCTGACCAGAGCAGAATACAGTGGCACTATTACTTCCCTTGATCTAGATGCTATACTCCTATACTCCTGTATTTCAGTCAATTGTTTTAGAGTGGTGTTAGCCGCCCTGAGCCCGGCATTGGCTGGGGAGCGTGGGGTGTAAATAAAATTTAATAATAATAATAATAATAATAGGCCTCCCACAGCTACACCACAAAACACACAGGGGTAGCCAGAGAGCCAACTCTAACCTACAAGAAAGGAGGTTCTGGCCAAACTTCAGGAAGAACTTTCTGACAGCAAGAGCTGTTCAACAACGGACTCTGCTTCCTTGGAGGTTTTTAAGCAGAGGCTGGATGGCCTGCCGGTCAGGGATTCTTAAGCCGAGACTCCTGAATCACCGGGGGTTGGGATGGATGACCGCCAGGGTCCCTTCCACCCCTACAATTCTATGATTCTAGGAGTTTTCAGAAGCAGGCAAGTGGGCATGACTTTACATGACCGGTTCCCCTTAGGAAACACCCAGAGCTTGACAGGGAGCCTGCAAACGGATGTGGTGATGAAGAATGTGAGAAGAGTCAGGTCCAGCATCCGACCAGGTGTCCATTATGGGAAACCCACAAGCAGGACCCTGGCCTTC
The DNA here is from genome assembly GCF_964252035.2 of Podarcis erhardii. NCBI lineage: Eukaryota > Metazoa > Chordata > Lepidosauria > Squamata > Lacertidae > Podarcis > Podarcis erhardii. Next base: position 931,709 of record NC_138502.1, on the reverse strand, counting down.
TCCTCTGGCAACTGGCATTCGGAAGCATTGTAGAGGCAGAACACAGCTATCCTGGCTAGGAACCATCAACAGCCCACCATGAAATTATCCAATCCTCTTCTAAACCCATCCAGGTTGGTGGTTGCCATTGCCTTCTGTGGCAGGGAGTTCCACAGTTTAACGATGTGCTGCTTTCTGTTATCTGTTCAGAATCTTCCAACATTCAGCGTTCAAATTCTGGTCTTATGAGAGGGGGAGAGAAAACAACAACCCTCTATCCACTGGAGGGGTCCCCAAACTAAGGCCTGCAGGCCGGATAAGGCCCAAGGGACTCATTTATCCCGCCCGCGGCCACCGCCCACTCTTACCAGCGCAGCGCGGCGCAGCTGCCCACTTCCAGGTCGGAGAAGCACTGGAAATCGCTTGTGCGCATGCGCAAGCATTATTTGCGCATGTGCATTATTTCCAGTGCACATCCAGGTTGGAGGAGGCCCGTGCACATGCGCACAAGCGATTTCCGGTGCTCCTCCGACCCGGAGGTGTGCTGGATCGGTGCTGGAGACACCGGCCCGAGGCGCGGTAGGTTTGCTGACCCCTGATCCACTTTCTCCATGCTGTGCAGTTTTGCAAACTTCTATTGTGAAATCCAAGCGACCACGCTCGTGGCACTAGGGAGCAGGCTCTGTGCAAGGAAGCCTAGCGAGGTTTAAACACGGGAAACACACCTGTTCCAAGAGGGAACGGCAACAGGCAGGGGGCTGAGAGCATCCTTCCGACAGGTAAGGGTGCGGCCTCTGCAGGGCAGACAGCTGTGCAGTCAAGCCCTCGGGGTTTTGCCAAGCAAGCGAGATTCCATTTGTGGAGGCTCAGCACAGGCCTGATGAAAACCCAGCGTATCTCTTGGTTTGAACCCAGGAAGCGGATTTACTGTCTGCCTAGCTGAGACATCACCTTGCCAGCAAAGGTCCATATAGTTAAAGCTCTGGTTTTCCCAGTAGCGATGTATGGAAGTGAGAGCTGGACCATAAAGAAGGCTGGTTGCCAAAGAATGGATGCTTTTGAATTCTGGTGCTGGAGGAGACTCTTGAGAGTCCCATGGACTGCAAGAAGATCAAACCTATCCGTTCTGAAGGAAATCAGCCCGGAGTGCTCACTGGAAGGACGGATCCTGAAGCTGAGGCTCCAGTACTTTGGCCACCTCATGAGAAGAGAAGACTCCCTGGAAAAGACCCTGATGCTGGGAAACATGGAGGGCACAAGGAGAAGGGGATGACAGAGGACGAGATGGTGGGATAGTGTTCTTGAAGCGACCAGCATGAGTTTGACCAAACTGCGGGAGGCAGTGGAAGACAGGAGGGCCTGGCGTGCTCTGGTCCAGGGGGTCACAAAGAGGCGGACACAACTAAACGACTAAACAACAACAAAAGCTAAGTATTGCCAACAGGGCTTTAGGTTCTTCCCAGTTCTATCCAAACATGTCTGTGAACTTCAGGAAGAACTTTCTGACAGTGGAACGGAAAGCAGGAGGATTTTTATCCCTAGTTTTTTAAGCAGAGGTTGGACGGCCTTTGATCAAGGATGATTTGAGTTGCAATTCGCGCATTGCAGTCAGCGTTCAAAATTCCCTGGGCGCCAGGCAGGTTTTGCTACCAGAGCAAAAGATGAGCGTCTTGTTTTCTGCGCAGCCGTTGAGAATCACGGACCCCTTGCTGGGCATCTCAGTCCTCCACCATCATCACATCGAGGAAAATGAGGACTGGGCTGGGTGCAGATCAACGCGACTGTGCTGAAGCCATTCCACTCAAAGGGAATCCACAGACCACAGTTTAGGAACCTCTGCCTTAGCCCATAGTTCAAAACCATTTCCATGGTGTGTGTTTCTCCTTCTTGCATGCGGGGACAAGCAGATTGTTTTAAGAGACAGTCAAGCAATGTTGCTGAGGTCATAGAATCAGAGGACTTTGGCTCTGGAAGGGACCTCGAGGGTCATCCAGCCCAACCCCCTGGCGAACAGACATCCCGTTGTGGTTTGAGGTGCCATTTGGTGGTTAGCTTATATACCTAAGTTACAATGGCTCCCAGTCCATTTCCAAGCACAATTCAAAGTGTTGGTGCTGTCCTTGAAAGTCGTAAACGGCCTCAAAGGCCCAGTAGACCTGAAGGAGCGTCTCCACCCCCATCGTTCTGCCTGGACACTGAGGTCCAGCTCCGAGGGCCTTCTGGCGGTTCCCTCCCTGCGAGAAGCCAAGTTACAGGGAACCAGGCAGAGGGCCTTCTCAGTGGTGGCTCCCGCCCTGTGGAACGCCCTCCTACCAGGTGTCAAAGAGAACAACAACTACCAGATTTTTAGAAGACATCTGAAGGCAGCCCTGTTCAGGGAAGCTTTTAACGTTTAACAGACCACTGTATTTTAATGCTTTGTTGGAAGCCGCCCAGGGTGGCTGGGGAGACCCAGCCAGGTGGGCGGGGTATAAATAAATAAATAATTATTACGCTATCCACAAGGGGGTTGGACTAGATAACTTGTGGTGCCCCCTTCCCCACACCTGCTTGACGTGTTCTGCCTTGACTTGAGGGCAGGCCGCTCGGGCCTTGGCAACAGCCCCCTTTTCTCAGAGGTGTTCAGACCTCTCACACTGTTCAGGAAGTGGAAATTCACAGCTGCCTTCCCTACCCACGGGGAGAGGCAGCGCCTCTGGAGCTAAGCCTCAAACTAAGCCTCTCTGATGAGCCAGGAGCTCAGAACAAACAGCACAACTTCCTTTTTGGCCCTCGATTTGTGCCACACTTATCAGCTGCCTGGGAACGAAGATCCAGGTAGAGGCTCCACACCTTGCCAAACGCCTGCTCGCAGCTGCAGCGGAGATGATTCTCCCCGCCTCTCACCGGTTTGCACCACGTGAACCACGCCATCGGCAAGGGGGTGCCACGAGAGCTCCACTCCGAGGGGGTCCCACCCAGAACATCCCCAGTTCTGCTGCTCCAAGCCTCCTTGGTCCCTCTGCCTCCCTCGTGTGCCGCGGCAGCCTAACACACCCTTGTATTTAAGCACTAGCCTGGTAGCCACTGATGGTAAGGAGTAGCAGGTGGGCAAGAAAGCAGCCTAGCGCAAGGGGGGGGGCGAGCGCAGCGCTCCTTCCTTCCTCTGCTCCCAGCTCAGGAATGCAGCAGGATTCTGCAGCGGTTGGGATGGCGGAGCCATTTGCCCTCCTAAAAACATCAGAGAAGAGCCCCGTTGGATCATGGCAACGGCCCACCTGGGAGAGCACCCTGTTTTCACAGTGGCCAGATGCCACAAGAAGGATTTGAATGCAAGTAGTAGCCCTCAATTGCCCCCTCACCCTCCATGAATTTGTCAAATCCTCTCTTTTAAAGCCAAAATAATAATAATATTTTATTTATATCCCGCCCTCCCCAGCCAAAGCTGGGCTCAGAGCGGCCAACAACAATAAAACCAACACAGTTCACATAAAATCACAACCAATCAATTGAAATGCATTCTAAAATCCTGTGGGAGGGAGTTCCATAGTTTAACCATTTGCTGGTCTTCGGTCCGACGCAAATGCTGAAAAGTCTGAGGTCTGGGCTGCTGGAAAAAGCCGCATTCCCTCATATGAACCTGCCCAGGTATTGATACTTTGGGGGGGGGGGTGTTCTCTCAGGCCAACCCCCCTCTCAGGCCCGCTTGGTGTGGATGCGAGAGAGGGCCTTCTCGATGGCGACTTCTCCAGATGACTTTGGAACTCGCTTTCTGAAGAAGTCAGACCGGCTTCGTCGGCAGGTGAAAACCCTTCTTATTCCAAGTAGCTTTGAGGAACTAAATGCTTTCAACGCCGTGCTGAGTTTATTGTAATTACCTATATGTTCCAAATAGGTATTTTATATTTATAAACAGTTTTAATTCTATTAGCGCTTAATCGCTTTTTAATGACTCCCCCGCCCACAGCAATATTTTTAGCTGTTCCTATTTTTATCTGTAAGCCACATACATACGCAATATTTATATTGTATATAAATATACAATAACAGCAAGTCTTGCTCCGAAGCTCTCCAAACACTGCACAATGCACAGGACTGTGCCTACCATGTGACGGCAAAGGTTGCGAATAAGGCTCATTTTGCTGGTTGAACTGCACCTTCTAGTAGCCAGCGAGCAGAGTTATTTCAGACAGTCCAGAGATCACCAACTCCCACAGCGGGGTGGAGATCTCCGAAGCGCTTGAGAACCGGCTGTGACAAACTGGCTGCACATTTTGAGGATGAAGCCGCTCAGTTTCAGAGCGACCTTGACTCTGAATTTATTCCATTTCCGTTTGATGTGCCCAGCGCTTCAGTAGGTGATGTGCTGCGCGGGTTTTTCTCAGCTCACGCAATCAGCTGAGGCCGCAATACTTCCGAATGTTGGCCCTCAGGGCTTATTAAATCTGGCGGAAGGAGCCTGGTGCCATGAAACAGGCAGTGGTTCAGCCTCTCCTAAAGGGCCTTCTTGGTGGTGGCGCCCGCCCTGTGGAACGCCCTCCAACAAAATATTAAAATACAGTAATGCATCAAACATTAAAAGCTTCCCTTAAAAGGGCTGCCTTCAGATGTCTTCTAAAAGTCTGATAGTTGTTGTTCTCTTTGACATCTGGTGGGAGGGCATTCCACAAGGCGGGCGCCACCACCGAGAAGGCCCTCTGCCTGGTTCCCTGTAACTTGGCTTCTCGCAGGGAGGGAACCACCAGAAGGCCCTCGGAGCTGGACCTCAGTGTCCGGGATGGACGATGGGGGTGGAGACGCCCCTTCAGATATACTGGACCGAGGCCGTTTAGGGCTTGAAAGGTCAGAACCAACACTTTGAATTGTGCTTGGAAACGTACTGGGAGCCAATGGAGGTCTTTCAAGACCGGTGTTATATGGTCTCAGCGGCCACTCCCAGTCCCCAGTCTAGCTGCCGCATTCTGCATTAGTTGTAGTTTCCGGGTCACCTTCAAAGGTAGCCCCACGTAGAGCGCATTGCATTAGTCCAAGCGGGAGATAACCAGAGCATGAACCACTCTGGCCAGACAGTCCGTGGGTAGGGAGGGTCTCATCCTGCATACCAGATGGAGCTGGCAGACAGCTGCCCTGGACACAGAACTGACCTGCGCCTCCATGGACAGCTGTGAGTCCAAAATGACTCCCAGGCTGCGCATCTGGTCCTTCGGGGCCACAGTGACCCCATTCAGGACCAGGGAGTCCTCCACACCAGCCCGCCCCCTGTCCCCCAAAAACAGTACTTCTGTCTTGTCAGGATTCAACCGCCATCCATCCTCCAACCACCTCCAGACACTCACACAGGACCTTCACCGCCTTCACAGGCACAGCTGCATGCTGAAAACACCCATTTCTATTTCTCAATAACACATTAATCACGAGGCCGTGCAGACCCTGGATGCAGCGGTGCAAGAGGCAAGGAAAAATTTGCTGAGCTTGACTCCTGGCCAGATGGAGGCACCGTGGGCGAGCGTCCGAGAAATTGGCCAATTTCCTTCCCCGGCCGCACTCACACTGGGGGAGCAGGCATGCAGCCTAGGATCTGCTTCAAGACCCAGCTCAGCCACTGGAGGCCTAGGCAGTCCCGGTAACCCCTCCCCGCTGCGACTGGTGCAACATGCACGGCCGTTCCTGGACCACACTAGTTCAGTGACTTCAGGGCTGGATTACTGCAACGCGTTCTACATGGGGCTGCGCTCTGCACAATCTAGAAGCTGCAGCTAGCACAGAATGTTGTTGTTGTTGAGTCGTTTAGTTGTGTCCAACTCTTCATGACCCCCTGGACCAGAGCACTCCAGGCCCTCCTGTCTTCCACTGCCTCCCGCAGTTTGGTCAAACTCATGCTGGGAGCTTCAAGAACACTGTCCCACCATCTCGTCCTCCGTCGTCCCCTTCTCCTTGCGCCCTCCATCTTTCCCAACATCAGGGTCTTTTCCAGGGAGTCTTCTCTTCTCATGAGGGGGCCAAAGTCTTGCAGCCTCAGCTTCAGGATCTGTCCTTCCAGTGAGCACTCCGGGCTGATTTCCTTCCGAATGGAGAGGTTTGATCTTCTTGCAGTCTGTGGGACTCTCAAGAGTCTCCTCCAGCACCAGAATTCAAAAGCATCCATTCTTTGGCAACCAGCCTTCTTGATGGTCCAGCTCTCACTTCCATACATCGCTACTGGGAAAACCAGAGCTTTAACTATACGGACCTTTGTTGGCAAGGTGATGTCTCTGCTTTTTATTGCTGCAGCATAATTGCTGACGGGAGTGAGGCCTTGTCAGCAGCTGTGCTCCGAGACCTGCGCTGGTTTCTGGTTTGCTCCGGGGCCAAGTTCGAGGTGTTGCTATTGGCATATAAAGCCCTTTGACAACATGGGACCTGTTTACCTGCAAGGTTGCCTGACCCCACATGCGCCCGCTTGACCGTTTCGATCAGCACCTACAGTTTGGAACTCCCTGCCTAGAGATATCTGGAAATGCACCTTCACCGTATTATCTTTTGGCACGTGCCTAAAGCGTTTTCTGCCTAGGCAAGCGTTTCATCTCTTTTTTAACTACTGTTGACTTTTGAACGTTGCTACGTGCCTGCTTTTGACTTGTTCTTTTAACGAGCATGTTATTTCTTTATATTATCGTACTACCTCACTTCTAGTGTAGAGGATGACATTGTGTAAAGTTCAGTTGTTTGTGTAAAGTGATAGTTGTGATAAGAAAAGTCGCACCTTGTGAAATTCCTTACGAGCTTTTCTTATGGCCAGGTAATAAAGCAGAGACATCACCTTGCCAACAAAGATCCGTACAGTTAAAGCCATGGTTTTCCCAGTAGTGATGTCTGGAAGTGAGAGCTGGACCATCAAGAAGGCTGATCGCCGAAGAATAGATGCTTTTGAATTCTGGTGCTGGAGGAGACTCTTGAGAGTCCCATGGACTGCAAGAAGATCAAACCTCTCCATTCGGAAGGAAATCAGCCCTGAGTGCTCACTGGAAGGAGAGATCCTGAAGCTGGGGCTCCAATACTTTGGCCACCTCCTGAGAAGAGAAGACTCCCTGGAAAAGACCCTGATGTTGGGAAAGATGGAGGGCGCAAGGAGAAGGGGACGACGGAGGACGAGATGGTGGGACAGTGTTCTCGAAGCTACCAGCATGAGTCTGACCAAACTGTGGGAGGCAGACAGGAGGGCCTGGCGTGCTCTGGTCCAGGGGGTCACGAAGAGGCGGACACGACTAAACAACAACAAATAAAGGAACGGCACCCCAAA